>NW_017731865.1:296976-316905 GCF_001890085.2 Hipposideros armiger | reverse complement strand
TCAAATGCTCATTCAGCCCCCGCTTGTACTCACTTCAAGATCTTGACTGATTAATCCCAGAACCACATCGATGCATATCAGGGTCCCGGAACGTCCAATGCCAGCGCTGCAGTGTGTGATGATTGGGCCCGATGTGTGAATGTGTCTCATGTAAGAGATAAAAGTGAGCAAGTCGTCTGGCTGAGAAGGTGTATCGTGGTCTGGCCAGGCAGTGAAATTCAGATGAGAAATATATCGCATCTCTCCTGTCTGAAATTGTACAACAGAATAAGAATATAAAGGCATACTATATTTTTCGCATGTAATTAGTTCTTAATATTGTTTTGTCCTTTCAAATTTTGGTTTTTCCATTGGATCAGATCAAACGGAAAGCCTAAGAGACCAAAAGACTCCATCAAACAACACATGGAGGAGCCTTTATCAAGGCAGCTGCTGGATCCACATTTTAGATATTGGTAAAGACTACTTCTTGGAAACCCTAAAAGCCAATTACGTTTTGATATGAGTAACAGCCTTTTTTTTTTTTTTCCATGACCCCATTTCAAATTCACCCCAGATAAAAGCCAGTCATGGCAATGGCTTACAACCCCTACATATTCTAGCCCAGTTACTACTGCTGTACCTGTCAGACCTAACCTCCTGGCCATTTCGCTCCAGCCAGAGGGAACTCTCTGTGGTTCTTAACAAAACAAAACAAAACAAAACGAAACAAAATATAACGAGGCACAGTTCAGTCTCAGGCTCTCTGCACTTGCTCTTTCTAACTGAAATGTTCCACTCCCCTCCCCACCCCCCACCCCCAAGGTATCCTGGTGGCTCACTCCACGGTTTTTTCCACAGCACCAGTATCATCTCATTAGAAAGTGAGAGATTTCTTCTCGTCTGTGTTGATAACCTCTAAATCCCTCGATTCCATAACAGGGCTTGAGCTCTATAAATGTGTTGATTAAATAAATCAGTCATTTAAGGAATATTGAACAACTGTGCTAATGTAAGTAATGTAGGCTGGTGTCAGTGCATAAGGAGGTGTAAACTTTAATTCTTTGTAATATCAAAAATCGTGAAGGATAGTCTCAGGCTACGTTTACATGTCATGAGTAGAACTGAGTCAATATGCTAATATGGTTTGCTTTCCTGAAAGTAAAATCTGTTTCTTTAAGAAAGCTGAAACTCCAATAGGAAACACATTACTCACACTTAGCTAGGATTACTGGACAGAGGGGTGAAATGAAGTGTGAGAAAACAGTAGCAGCTTTACTTAAGGTATAGCACTTACCTAATTCGAGCTAAATTTATTCAGTGGTTAGGTGGCTGCTGTAGGAATTACTTGAATGACAAACGTTTATGCTACAGTTGTCTGTGCATTGCCGAAGATGTTAAGTTGTCTTTATGGAGGAATTCCCTTCAACTTAAAGATTTTTTTAAAAAAGTTCTATTGAGTCTACTTAGAGGTTTGAGCTTAAAAAGAATGAGCTTCCAGCACATAGTTTCTGAGCCATTCTGTGCTCTCACTAAGTAAAGGATGATGGAGAATTACGTTAAAAGTCCTGCATTCTCATTTTTATTTTATTACTGTACATACTGGTGGAATTCATGAAGAGGGTCACATTTAAGCTTATATCAGATAAAAAATAATAGATGGCATCAGTTCCATTGAAACGGGAACCAAAGAAGCCACTGGCTTTTATTTAGAAACACACTGATGCAATCATGAAGAGAGTCCAGGCCTGCATTCCAGCTAGGAGATAAGCCTTAGTAAATGGAAAGATTTAATTCACTTACCTGAATATCTTCCAGGGTCATTGCCCTGACTACAAAGCCCTTCAGCTGCCGCATTCTCACCAGAGCCAGCCGAAGCCGGTTGCTGACCACTGTCGTTTTGCCTAGGATGCTAGGCCAGTAGCGCTGGCATTTGATTTTTTCCCCTTCTACTTCTTGGGTCATCATGGCTATCACTGTGGACTTTTGTTCCCAAATCATCTGCCAGAAATCTCCAACAGTTGTAGGGAGGGGCCCTTGGCAGGCAATGTAAACGAACTCGTCTTTCCCCACTGGTATCTTAATGAAGCTGGCGTTGATATATCCACCTTCGTCTCCAAGAGGCACTCTCGTGGCATCATCTGTGAATGTCCCACCACAAGACAGAGCTATCTATGTATCATGCATTTTTAAACAAGAGCTTTATAAACAGGGTGAATCAAAGATTATGAGACATTCCTCATAACCATAGGTGAAGTCACAAATACATTTTAATAAGGGCCTATTTTCAAATGGTAGTACGGTCAAGTCATTTTATATTTACTCATTTCACTTATGTTACAAGTATATCTAAGATGTCAACTCAGTGAGTTTATACAGAAAATTCGATATTATTTACATAGATTTGGCTGAAGAAATTAAAAGAAATAAATTAATAAAATGTATTTAGAAGTTCTGAACAAGTAACCAGAGAAACAAATACAGCTAGGCTACTTCTTTTACATCAATACTTTAATGATGACAATAATGAAAGATAATGCTAAAATATTATTTCTTAAAACAAAAACTAGTATTACAGTGAAACTATTAAAGTACTTATGACAAATATAATTGGCATAATTAATTCTTGCTCATCTGTTACACACACACACACACACACACACACACACACACACACACATATAAATAAACATTTTTATTGGGGAACACTGTGTTTTTCCAGGACCCATCAGCTCCAAGTCAATAGCTGTCTTCAACCTAGTTGGGGTGGGGAGGGGTGGCAGGGTGCAGCTCCTTGGCCCATGTGGGAATCAAACTGGCAACCTTGGTGTTATAAACCTGTGCTCTAACCACCTGAGCTAACTGGCTGCCTCTGTTATATTCTTTTTAATAAGCAGCCAAAATAATAAACTAACAAAATAAATAAAAAGGTAGCTCACTTTATTCTTCAGGCATATAGACTCCTGTCTTTGTCTAATTGTAATTTAAAATAGTCCAAATATAAATTTTCAAAGCAGGCTGCCCCATTGAAAAGTATATGTAAGTCATTTTATCCAAGAGAATTTGTATGTGTTTTTACATTAGGAGTCATTTCTATTTCAAATATTTATAAACTTAACTTTCTGTGATTACCAAATTATGACTTTTAGTAATAAGCTTCAAAATCCTCCATCAGTTGCCCTTCTGTTATTACTTGACTTCGCTTAGTGCTAAACCACTCAGTAGTTTTGGATTTACAGTTTATCCTACCCTGATTTTGATACATTAGTCTGGCCATTTTTTTGGCCTGACATAATTCTCACCTACCTTACCTTATGCCAAACCACAATCTATTTCATTCTAGAAATGCTAAGATACACTGCTAATAAGAAGTTTTCCAAAATGAGTTTTGTGTCTTCCACCTTGATTGAAAAAAGGAAATTATATATTTTTTTGTTGCATGATTTGTCACTACTGGTTCTGTTATTTATCTTTGAATTTATGACTTCCTGGCTAAGACAGGGCCAGTGTGTCATATGGTAATCCAACATATATATATATATATATATATGTGTGTGTGTGTGTGTGTGTGTGTGTGTGTATACATACACACACACACATATAAACATGGCTGATACTTTCTATAAGAAGTTGCTAGACATTAATATTTTGGCTATATATATAATGCATGTGTAATTATAAAAAACCACATGTTGACGGTGAAATGGTTAAAACACGGGTAAAATGAACTGCTTTTTTTCCCTTCTGGTACCTGAAACAATTCAAAGTATAATGCAACCTGTGGGACCACTGTAGCCACGTGTATACACACAGCTGTTATGGACCACAGACGTTTCTCTAAACCTACAATGAATGGAATAAATAGATGTTGGTTGTGACATATGAACTAAGAAATTGCTCATTCAGAAGACAATCCACATTTTTAAAAAGACTTTAAAATTACTGATTTGGCATCACTGATTAATTTCTAGTACTATGGTAGTAAAAATTCATGCATGTCTGAAGAAATATTTAAGATGCCTTTGATTGGTTTTCAGAATACATAGACATTTTATTTTTTAATTTTTTAAAGATTTTATTGGGGAATTGGGGGAGGGGAACAGTGTTGGGGAATTGGGGAAGGGGAGCAGACAAGTTGTTGTTCTTCAATCTTTGTTGTGGAGGGTGCCAGTCGCCATCTGGCTTCCTGACGGCAGCTCGTGGTCTCTAAGCTCAAGGTGCTGTGTTCAATCTTAGCTGTGGGTGGGTGTAGCCACCATCCCATGTGGGAGTCGAACCAGCAGCCTTGTTGTTAAGAGTGCACACTCTGGGCTGGCCGAGTGGTGCGTTGGTTAAGAACTGGCTTGGGACGCCAGAGGGCCCCGGTTCGGATCCCACATATGAGGGCCAGTGACACTGCCCTCCACAGCTAAGATGCTGAACAACAGCTCAACCTGGAGCTGGGCTGCTGTAAGTCGCCGGTGCTGGCATAGGCTGCAGCCCCTGCTGCAGTGGGTTGCCATGGTCTACCGTGTGTAGCCAGCAGCCAGCGTGAGCGGCCCTCAAGCCACTGTGAGCAGCCGTCCAGAAGCTGGTGACTGATCTGCCTCACCCAGGAAGAGCGCAATGATAATACCAACATGGGCCAGTGAAGCAACGTCCTCCACAACTAGACTGAAGAACAAAAAGAAAACAACTTGTCTGTTCCCCTTCCCCCAATTCCCCAAAAATCTTTAAAAATAAATAAATAAATAAATAAATAAATAAATAAATAAACAAACAAACAAACAAACTGAGTTTCCCTGGGGAAAAAAAAAAAAAGAGTGCACACTCTATCCACTGAGCCATCCCGGCGGCAGCTCAGTTCAAGGTGCTGAGTTTAGTCTTAGTTGCGGGCGGGCATAGCCACCGTCCCATGCAGGAGTTGAACTAGCAGCCTTGTTGTTAAGAGCGCACGCCCTATCCACTGAGCCATCCGGGTGGCAGCTCAGCTCAGGGTGCTAAGTTCTGTCTTAGTTGTGGGTGGTCATAGCCCATCATCGAATAGGCAATCTTGTTGTTACACCAGCTGAGCCATCCTGCCACCTGCTGGCAGCTCAGCAACAGCTCAGCTTGGGCGCAGTGTCACTGGCCCACGTGTGAATCGAACCACGGCCCTGTTGCTCAGAGCTCGTGCTCTTAAGCCAACTCTTAACCAACTGAACCACTCCCCTGGCCTCTACGTAGATATTTTAAAAAGAATTCACATTGTATTTCTAAATTTGTTACTGATATAAACCTCTGAATGTGTGTGCACGCACGTTTATATGAGAGATAGGGTAAATTAGCATAAAAGTTTTAAATCAGTTCAAATTATACATTTGATTTGAAACCAAATTGGAACTTACAGGGAAGTATATTTTTATATCGGTTCTTCTTTCTGTTTTCCTTAGTTTGCCCAATTAGACACTGATCCAAAGGTTTTAATTCTTGAAGATTCTGTAAGTAAAAATGGAAATAAGGTTAAATTTGTTGAGATAAGCAGCAATTCAGTAGTGATTGCAAATGCTTTAAATGTGCAGGGTGTAAAATTAGCTATCGATCAGGGCAGACTTTGAGTGTTAAGAGAAAGATGTCTTTTCAAGATAAATAAGCCTAAATCTCAATACTAATCTGATACACCAGTTGTTAAAATGTATTATTGTAAATATCTTTAACATGTGTAGTCAACTAACTGTGTGAGGCAGCACTTTGTACCGTAATTTTAAGTTCAGTTTAAAGATGTCTATAATTATATTTTAGAAAAAAGTACAACTTAGAAAACCAACTTTGGCTTAAAATAATGAGCTGCAGCAGGATTTCTGACAATATTATCTGTGGGGTCATCGAATATTCCATGCAGTAGAGCTGTGGTTAAACAATCCTATGTTCTAAAGTCAACTCTTTCTCACTCTCTCCCTCCATCCCTCCCTCCCTCTTTCTTCCTTCCTTCCTTCCTTCCATCCATCCATCCATCCATCCATCCACTCAACGAATATATACTGAAAATGCCTATTATACGCAAGGCACTGTAATAAGTACTAGGAATAGTGGTGAAAAAAAAAAGATATGATTCTGGTTCTCCTGGAACGTACAGTCTATTGGGAGAAAGAGGCAATAAAAAAATAAACAAGCAGGGCCGGCTGAGCGGCTCAGTCGGTTAAGAGCGCGAGCTCTGGGCAAGGGTCGCCAGTTTGATTCCCACATGGGCCAGTGGGCTGCGCCCGAGCTGAGCTGCCAACAGGTAACAGGATGGTTCAGTTGGTGAGAGCACGTGTTCCTAACGACAAGATTGCCAGTTTGATTGCCACATGGGATGGTGGGCTATGCCCACCCGCAACTAAGATTGAACACAGCACCTTGAGCTGAGCGGCCACGAGCTGCCAACGGGCAGCCGGATGGCGACTGGACTTGGAGCTGAGCTAGCTGCATCCTCCACAACTAAGACTGAAGGACAACAACCTGGCTGTCCCCCTTCCCCAATCCCCCAATAAAATCTTAAAAAAAATAAAAAATAAAAAAATAAACAAGCAAATATTATGATATATACTTTGAAGAAATTAACAAACTGCTGTGAAAAATAAAGGCCTACTTTATAAAGGGTTGTCATGGAAGGTCTCTGAAATGGTGACATTTAAACTTAGGACCTTAAAGAAGAAATCAATTCTGCAAAATGGAGGGAAAGAGTATCCCTTAACAATTGTGATCTTGTTTCCAAATCTATATAATGGGGTTTATAATATTTTGAGTATTAAATACAAAGAGTTTAGCACATTGCAGATGCTCTCAGTATAAGTCAGCTCCTTTCACTTCAGTGGCTACAAAAAGCTCAGGAAGTGGGCAAGCAGAAGGTTTGAAGATGGGCAAGACAAACTCAAAGCCACAGTGGTGCCAAATTTCTCTTTTGCTTAGTGATAAATATGGATGGTACCAGCAAGACCTCAGGAGCAAGGGCTCCGAACCATTGCTGCTCTCAACGGGGGGGCACGTTCATGGAGCTGTATTAAATTAGAAACTATTGCTAATGATGAGCCACATCTGCGTGTATTAATTAGGAAGCTTAGTGGATGGTTGGAATTGATCCTTGACTTTAAAAAAAAAAATCTCTTTATCCCTACATATGAGGCAGGCGGCTAATCTTCAGGGAGATTTACCAAGCTCCAAAGTGGCTAAAGAGATCCCTTTTAATCAATACTATGTATTAGGATCCTAATTAGAAAAAATTAGTTAACTGCTAGATATGACAAGATGGTACTTTTATAGTTGGAAGTAAAGTTGTAAAGTAATAGGCATTTTCAAAGTTTTCAAAATTTCTCCTAACTTTGCAGCAGAAGCTACTTACCTCCAGCTCCTTAGATGGGATTCCTTGATCTAGTAAACCCCGCAGCATTCGAATGACTGATTTCAACTTGGTACCAGTGTATCTACCAGAGGGAAGCACTTTGACGATGGGGAGTGCAGCAAGCTCCTCATGTGTCAGAAAGGCATGACCTAACAAGAAGACAGCAGTGGATTTTTTCAAAAAAATTTCCCCAGGACTGACTTAGTCAATAAGGGAACTAATTTGAGCCTTTGAGCCTATTCTCACCTTATCTATTTTTACAAAAGTGGGAGTCTGTAGAATTAATAAGGCAATAGAACTGATAGGTAGGCAGGTAAGTACAATCAACACAGGAAAATCTTGGCCACAGCAAGGCCCTTGTACCCACCTTTCAAGGAAACGCTTCACTGACTGTTTAGGGGTTTTTGAGGCTCTTGGCTTTCATTTACTTAGTTTCTAAAGGAGTTTAAATTGTTTCTTTTTGCTTCTCTTGACTCAAATGGCACTGTTTTCTTGATGACAATGTCTCTAGGCCTACTGTTACTCCGCATTTAAATAAGCCTCCAAGCACATGGGGAAAAGATGAAGGGAGACACTGCAGAAATTCCTTACAATGGGACAACGCAGAGAAGCACTGATCTCTCCCTTCTCCACCCACCCTTGGTACTCATACCAGTATCTCTGGCATTTGATAGTTTTCTCCATGCAAACAAAACAGTTGGGGTCTTCAGGAGTTGATTAAACAAGTGATATCAGGGTCTTAGCAGAGATATGTGTCTAAGTTAGTACCTGCTTTATGGAAAAGAAGGCAGCTATTATCCAAACACAAGTAGAAGGAGAGGTATCCTGCTATAGTCTGTGCAAGTGTGGCTTTAATTACATCAATCGGTTGATTAAAGTATTTTGATGATGCAGCTACTACTTAGGCAAAGGCAATGCTAGGCACTGTGTGAGAGGTAAAGCTGTACAAGATACCTCCCAGCTTAACCTCTGGCTGGGGGGAGGGCATGGGCTACAGGAGTTGACAAGAGCATTGTCATCGACGAGCGTTTACCTAAATCTAAAAAGTGTTAATGCAACTTCTTCGATTTCTTTTAACAACTAAGACTTCAAATTGTAAAAACATGTTCTTTCATTGCATTAGTATAACATTTCCTTATATGAAAAAAGAGAAATGAAACATTGGATGGGATTTCGATTTTCTACTGGCTCAGTTATAGAATGAGAGAGGCAGTAATAGGGAGGGGACAGACCAACTGACACTTGCTCTGAAAAAATGAGGTTGAGATTTAAGGCTAATAATTTCCTATCTTTGAGCTATTCTACCCATTTTATATACTATAAATAAAAGGTGCTCCTCGACTTCTCATTCCAGAATTGCAAAATTGTGACTTTGTGTTTCCATTTAAAGTATTTACACGTTTATTTGCATGTTTTATCCAAGACACGGAGAATTTTAGCCTTCAATTGTGAGAACATCTGGTTACATAAATAAATGTTGATGTTTGTCTATGTGATTTAACTTTATGTATAGAACCAAATAAAGCACACATATGGTGAAATAACATATCCATATGTTCTGAAAATTATAGTTTAAACACTTATTTTCTCTATCCATTGTTTTTGATGAAAAACTTGATAATAAAATTCTTGCCTTTATTGGAATCTTCGTGGTTTGTTGTTTCTATTGGCAGTTCATCACTTCTCCATGTTATTTCATCATCAGTCTTCCTTTCTTGTGACTTTTGAATTAAGCTATGAAAACAAAACACATTTGTAATATGTTCCTCAGTTTTGTCCCTAAATAAATTTAAATATTATGTCCTTGAACCACTTATTTCCTCTGCAATTATTGCGGTATTTTAAAGTAGATTCTCTGATTAAAAAAATCCAAATCCACAATTCTTAAAATTTATTGGTGGATGTAAATTAAACTGAGGTACAGAATTATTTAATATAGTTTAAAATTTATCCTCAAACAAATTCCAAGTCTCTGGACCTTAGGCTGAGGGCGTCCTCTTGGGGATGGCAAAGGTGGTGGTTCGTTTTCACCCTTCAAGGATGACTGATTACAATTGTGTCAGTATAGCTCTCTTATTTTTCAGAGTCTAGAGTGCTAACCATTACACTATGGAACCTAGCTCTCTTATTTTTCAAACAGCTCCCCACTATTGTACTGTATGGATGTATCTTAATTTGTTTACGTAAGTCCCTATTGATGAATATCAGTCTTTTGCTACAATTGGGGGCTAGAAGGATACTCCTGTATCTGCGTACTTGCTTAATGGCCTTTTTTCCATTTTTCCCATGCTCATGAGAATGCTGTTTTGGAAACTGTTATAACAAACACACTGTCACATATAACTAGAACCTTCTTGTAACAATACTTTTAAAACGCTGTTAATATTCAGCCATAGTTCCATAATTTACTCACCAATTCTCATTTGATTGGAAAAGAACAAATTAATTTTAAAATTAACATCTAAAAGGAAATCTTCAGAGCACTGCTAAAAAAAAGAATGGACTTGTTACAAATACTTTAAAAGCTTATTTTCTTACCTTTCACTTTTTACTTTTTCTTCACAATATTCTTCACAGCCATTCATTTTGGTAGACTACAATAAAGAAAAACCAAAATCAAATTAGCCCATGGATGGGGGGAATCAAACAACCATAAATGTACATTTTTTTCTTGTGAATTATTTCCTATATGTAAAGTTATTGTTGATCTTCATATTATAAATACACATATTTTAAGGGTGATGGTATACTTTTCAAGATTTAACAATCTAGCTTATTTTTCTTAAAATTACTTTGTTTCCTTCCCTTCCTCTCTGATTCAATTGCTCTGTTTTTCCCAAGTTTACATGCATACCTTGTTAATCTGGTTAATCGCCAGAACACTGACTTGAAAGAAATGGTTTCAGCCCTTAGACCTCTGGACACTGATAAGCAGGATGCAACTCCCTTGCAATTTTCCACCAGATGACACATAAATTGCCCCTCTGACTGGGTCCGAGATAACATTATCTTGACGCAAACAAGGCCCCCCCCAGAGGTGTTCCTCTGGCATTTTTTTGGACAACACCTGGGAATTGCCTAACTCCCCTGTTCTGCTGCTTCTTATGTGCCTATAAAACCTTCTGGCTTTTTTCTTTAAAAAATTTTTTTATTTATTAAATTTATTGGGGTGACATTGGTTAGTAAAACTACATAGGTTTCAAGTATACATTTCTATAATACATCATCTATATATTGCATTGTGTGTTCACCGCACAGAGTCAGTTCTCCTCTGGCAGTTCTAGAAACGGGGAACATGGCCTTTGAGACGGAAGGATGTCCACCATCTTCCTGGAATGTCGGCATTTTGAATAAACCTACTTTTCTTTCCATCAACCCCTTTCTCTCAATCATTGGCTCACGAGTGGCAAGCACCTGAACCTGAGTTCGGTAACAATATGCATTCAATTAATACATGCCAAACTGTGGCTGAGGCATCTTCAGTGTCCCAAGAGTTTTTGCCAGTTTTGTTTATTCACTACTTCAATTTTAAAATCCGAAAAATTGTCTCTCCAGAAAAATCTTAGTAATTTCCAATGTGTTAAATCATCCTGCCTTTTATTATTAAAGTAAGTGGTCTCTTCCTAGGGAACACAGAGTAATTATCTTACACTTCACCCCAGTATGGTGTCTCAGAAAGCCAAATACTGCAGGCACAGTCTGATACAATTAGAAGGAGATGCCAATTTGCATTTTTACATGGATAACAAATCTTACATTTCAATCTTTATCAACAAATGAGACATTCCTTTCAAGATCCTGAATTATCTGGCCTAACTGTACCAACCATCCAATTGTACTCTTCCCTTCACTTAGTAAGATTCAAACCCATGGGTCTTTCAGTTCCTCAAAATTGCTCATCTCTTTTCACCACAAAGCTCTTCCTATGGAAGCTACTTTTTCTTTATTCAGTGTATCTTTTCCTTCTGAGACTGTTCCCTAACCACCCAGTTTAAAGTAGGTCCCCTTGGTCTCCCTGTTGTAACACTTAAAAAAAAAAATTCATAGGCCATCTAACAACTTATCAATAATTACATGTTTATCTGTGTGTTTATTTGATCATTCTCTTTTCCTGTCCTTTAGATTGTAAGTTCCATGAGGGCAGGAATCATGTCTGTTTACCACTGCGTGCCCACACATGCTTAAGGCTATGCCATAGAAGGTTGTCTCACTTATTTAATAAAAGTATTTAAAAAACTTTTATTATGACCTATCAATTATAGACGTTGTAGAGTTAAAAAGTATCCATAAGGGCTGGCCCAGTGGCTCAGATGATTAAGAGCTCGCTCAAGAGTGAAAGCTCTGAGCAACAATGGTTCGATTCCCAGCCCGAGCTGAGCTGCCAACAGGTGGCAGGATGCCTCAGCTTAAAAAAAAAAAAGAGGAAAAAAAAAAGGATCTGTAATTGTTATTCTGACATCAATTCCAATTTATTTGAGAGAAATGCAGAACTTATATGGAGGAAGAAAAAAAGTAGGTTGTTTTCCAAGTAAAGTCATTTGGATTTCTGATTCCCCATCATAATCCTGGGCTAAGAATCTACTGTGTGTGCAATGACTTTGAAAAGAATAAAGCCTTTTATAAGTGCTATTAACATTAAAATGGTGAGATACAAAGCCCAACTGAAAAAACAAAAACAATAGGGGTACTTGTATTAAGCGATTTCCCACTACTTTTGCCAAATTCACCCGTGTATGGGATAGGGTTGGGTTAAAGACACTGACCTCAGTCTCTGTTTTCATTCTGGATTGCAAGCTCTTTGGAAGACGAGGCAGCTATAGTATCGCCTCAAGGAAAAGGTTTGAGATTTTTATCACGGTCAGCCCCGGATTCTGCTGAGAGAACCCAGATCTGGCAAGTGGAAGAGGAGAGGAGATGTCGCCAAGACCCAGGACCAGCTATATAATTCACAGTGCCCAGTGCCAAATGAAATTATAGTATCTGTTGTTAGCAATTATTAAGGTTTTCAAGATGGTGCTGGCACAGCATGATTTGGTAAATAAGTTTGGCGCTCTTCTAAGCACAGGGCTCTGTGTGACTGCACTGGTTGAAGGACCACTGAGCCAGCCTTTCCTGGATCAAGCACGGTTACCTTACAGGTGATGGGAAGCCACTGACAGTTTTGTATTATTTTTTGATTACAAACTTTGCTTTTTAGAACCAGCAGACTTAGAAATAACATAGAAAGCACGTTGACGCATTTCGGCACAATGACGCCACGTCTCTGTAGGACGTGCCTTTCTCCTCTTCATCCTGGCTCTTTTGACTTCCTGGGAGTTGTTCTACCTCTCTCAGGAAAGTTGCCTGCCCAGAGATGTGGGAAGATCAAATTCCTTGGCATGGCACGTCACCTCATGAACTCACCCCTGCCTATCTCTTCAGCCTGTTTCCACACACCATGTAATACCATACTTGTGATGACTTAATGCCCCGCATGTTCCAGGGTGATCTAGACCTTCATGCTTTTGCTAAGCAGCGCCTCAGTATGGGATGCTCTTGCCTCTCTTACCTCACCTACTGAAGAGCTCTAAATGCTAATTCCCTAGGGAGCTTTATTAACCATACCCACCTAATCTTGTGTAGACCCTATCATCCCCCAATTCTTTATAACCTCTCTGAACACCATATAAATATTTATCAGGACATGTTATTACTATAGTTTTTAAAATTACGTTTACTTATTTACATGTGTACATCAGCCACATTGATTACAAGACAGTACAAGCAAATTTAGGACAGAAACCCTGACATCCCTTTTTATCCTGTGATCCTCAGCATAATCAGAATCAAACAAGTTCAGCAATAGCTAAGTGAATAGATGTGAAACTTTAGACATGAATATACAATACTGTATATGCGACTGGTACTCATGCGTTCATTCACAAATAAGACACAGACATTGGCCTAAGGTATTTTTCTAAGAGGTAGTCAAGTATTAAGATGATTACAAGAGTGATAAACATGATGACAGTGCACAAGTAGGTATCAGAAGGATACTTTTTTTTTTTAATCTAAAAAGACATTCCTGTATTCTTTATAATACTAATGGCTAGCAGCTTAACTTTTGGCACATGATAAACTTTGAGGGTGGCAGAATATACTATTAAGAACCCATTCAGTAAATAATCTACAATTCATTAAGGGTGATACCTAAGTGACACACTTACAAAAAAACTGAATTTTCAGTCTAAGGAACTCTTAAAACTACTCAAATGTAGGCAATATTCTAGAAACATAAAATGAAACAGAAAACTTTTCCAGAATCCTGGCTCAGTCTTCCTTTCAGCTATGGAGATTAGTCGTTATCTGTCTCTTTTGAATTTGTCTGCTTATGAAAATAATTTCCACAGTGATTTTAACACATTTAGAGTTTGATACAAATGAAACTTCCATGTTTTTATCTTAGTACCTTGTCTCCTCTTTTCTTACATTTGTTTACTTCCTTTGTTTTACTTACCATTAGTCAAAATCTCTTCTGAAGCAGAAATCCCATCTATTCAAGTGCTAATTTATTTTTAAGGGTGGAGTAGCCCAAACTATTTGTTTTTGTGTGTGTTAATTTTTGTTGACATTCAGTATTATTTTATGTTAGTTCCAGGTGTATAGTATAGTCGTTAGATATTTATATAATTTATGAAGTGATCCTCATGATTAGTCGAATACCCACCTGACACTATACACAGTTATTACCATATTATTAATTATATCCCCTATGCTTTACTTTACATCCCATGACTATTTTATAACTACAAATTTGTATTTCTTTCTTTCTTTCTTTTTTTTTTAAGATTTTTTTTATTGGGAAATTGGGGGAGGGGAACAGCTTTGGGGAATCGGGAAAGGGGAACAGACAAGTTGCTGTCCTTTTGTTCTTCAGTCTAGTTGTGGAGGATGTTGCTTCATTGGCCCATGTTGGTATCATCATTGCGCTCTTCCCAGGTGAGGCAGATCGGTCGCCGGCCTCCGGATGGCCACTCACAGCGGCTCTTGGCAGCTCACACCAGCTGCCAGCTGCTCATGACGGCTGCCAGGCCATACACAGTAGCTTATGGCAGCCTACCTGCAGCAGGGGCTGCAGCCTACGCTGTCGCTGGCGACTCACAGCAGCCCAGCCCCAGGTTGAGCTGTTGTTCACCATCTTAGCTGTAGAGGGTGCAGTGTCACTGGCCCTCATGTGGGATCCGAACCGAGGCCCTGCTGCTCAGAACTGACGTCCCAAGCCAGCTCTTAACCAATGCATGACTCAGCTGGCCCCAATTTGTATTTCTTAATCTCTTCACCTTTTCCACCCACCCCCAAGCCCCCCTCCTGTCTGGCAGGCATCAAAATTTTTCTGTATCTATCAGCTTGTTTCTGTTTCTTTTGTTTTTTACATTCCACTTATAAGTGAAATCATACGACATTTGTCTTTCGCTGTCTGACTTCCTACACTCAGCACAATATCCTCCAGGTCCATCCATATTGTCATAGATGGCAAGATTCCCTTCTTTTCTATTGCTAAGTAATATTCCATTGCATATACATACAACCTCTTCTTTATCCATTCATCCATCAATGGACACTCAGGCTGCTTTCATATCTTGGCTATTGTAAGTAATGCTGCAATGAACACGGATGAGCACATCCCTTCGAGGTAGTGTTTTGGGTTCTGTGAATACATTCCCAGAAGTGGGATTGCTAGGTCCTTCTTTGTCTCTTGTTGTAGTCTTTGTTTTAAAGTCTATTTTGTCTGGTATAAATATTGCTACCCCAGATTTTGTTTGTTTCTATTTTCATGATATCTTTTTCCATCCCTTTACTTTCAGTGTGTGTGTGTGTGTGTGTGTCCTTCGATCTGAATTTAGTCTCTTGTAGGCAGCATATGTAAGGGTCTTGTTTTCTTATCCATTCAGTCACCCTGTTTTTTGTTTATTTATTTATTTTTTTAAAATTGGGGAATTGGGGGAAGGGGAACAGACAAGTTGCTGTCGTCTTGCTCTTCAGTCTAGTTGTGGAGGACGTTGCTTCACTGGCTCAAGTTGGCACCATCATTGCGCTCTTCCTGAGCGAGGCAGATCATTTGCCGGCTTCTGGACGGCTGCTCATGTCGGCTGCTGGCCACTCATGCTGGCTGCTGGCTACACACGGTAGCCCATGGCAACCACTGCAGCAGGGGCTGCAGCCTGTGCCGTTGCTGGTGACTCATGACAGCCCAGCTCCAGGTTGAGCTGTTGTTCAGCATCTTAGCTGTAGAGGGCAGTGTCACTGACCCTCATATGTGGGATCCGAACCGAGGCCTTCTGGCGTCCCAAGCCAGCTCTTAACCAACGCACCACTTGGCTGGCTCCAGCCACCCTATTTTTTGAGTGGAACATTTAATCCATTTACATTGAAAGTAATTGTTGAATTTTTGATAGGTATATAGTTATTGCCATTTTATTATTCATGTTTTTTTTTTTAAAGATTTTATTGGGGAATTGGGGGAAGGGTAACAGCGTTGGGGAATTGGGGAAGGAGAACAGACAGGTAGACAAATTGCTGTTTTTTTGTTCTTCAGTCTAGTTGTGGAGGATGTCGTTTCACTGGCCCATATTGGTATTGTGATCACTGTGCTCTTACCGGCTGAGGCAGATTGGTCGTCGGTCATTGGTCGGCTGCTCACAGCGGCTTCCAGCAGTTCACACCGGCTACCAGCCACTCACGCTCGCTGCCAGCCACTCACGTAGTTCACGGCAGCCCACTGCAGCCCTGCTGCAGCCGACGTCATCGCTGGTGACTCACAGCAGCCCAGCTCCAGGTCGAGCTGTTTTTCATCATCTTAGCTGTAGAGGGCGAGTGTCACTGGCCCTCAATGTGGGATCCGAACCGCGGCCCTGCTGCTCAGAGCTGGCACTCCCAAGCGATCTCTTAACCAGCTGAACCACTTGGCTGGCCCTATTATTCATGTTTTTTTTTTTATTTTATTTTCCATTTTAAAGAAGTTCTCTAAGATTCCTTGTAATACTGGTTTGGCAGTGGTGAACTCCTTTAGCTTTTTCTTGTCTGGGAGGTTCTTTATCTGTCTTTTGATTCTAAATGTGAGAGCCTTGCTGGGCAATCTTGGTTGTAGGTCCTTGGTTTTCATCACTGAATATTTCACGCCAATCCCTTCTGGCCTGCAAAGTTTCTATTGAGAAATTAGCTGACAGTCCTATGGGAGCTCACTTGTAGATAACTGCTTTTCTCTTGCTGCTTTTAATATTCTCTTTGTCTTTAACCTTTGACATTTTAATTATGATGTGTTTTGGTGTGAGCCTGTTTGGGTTCATTTGTTTGGGACTCTCTGTGCTTCCTGGGCTTGTATATCTATTTTTTTTGCAAGGTTAGGAAAGTTTTCCATCATTATTTCTTCAAATAGGTTTTCAATTCCTTGCTCTCTCTCTTTTCCTTCTGGTATCCGTATAATGTGAATGTTGGTATGCTAGATGTTATTGCAAGGTTCCTTAAACTCTCCTCAACTTTTTGTATCCTTTTTTCTTTTTGCTGTTCTGTTTGGGTGTTTTCTGCTACCTTATCTTCTACATCACTGGCTGGATGCTCTGTTTAATCTAATCTACTGTTGATTCCCTGTAATGTATTCATTTCGATTATTGTATTCTTTATTTCTGGTTGGTTCTTTTCTATGTTTTCTATCTCCATTTTTATGTTTCCTATCTCTTTGTTGCAGTTTTCCCTGAGATCACTGAGCATCTTTATAATCAGTGTTTGGAACTCTGTGTCTCGTAGATTGCTTGTCTCTATTTCATTTAGTTCTTTTTCTGAAGTTTTGTTCTGTTCTTTTATTTGGGACATGTTTCTTTGTCTTCCCATGTTGGCTGCCTACCTGTGTTTATTTGTACTTATTAGGTAGGGCTGCTATTATCTCCCAGTCTTAGTAGAGCAGCATTATTTAGTAGGTGTGCTGTGGGGTTCAGTGGCACAGTCTTTCTGGTCACCTGATCCATGTACTCCAGGTGTGGGTTGTATGTGTCCTCCTGTTGTAGCTGAGCCTTGGATGCTGTCTATACATCATGTGGACTGACCCTCATGTTCACTGGTTGTAAGTACTAGCCATGTATACAGTGGAGGAGTTGTGGTGCAGGGGCTGACCCTATAGAGCAGGACCTGCCTCAGCAGGACTCCGGTGCCTGCCCAGTCTGCCCCTTGGGTGTGTCATCCTTCGAGGTGGTTGGGTGATGCTCTGGCTTCATTTTGAAGCTGGCCACGGTGTGTGCCAGCCCCAGGGACACCTATGAGGTGACTGCTGTAGGCCAAGTTTAGCTGTAGCCCGTGCTCTACCCAGAGCTACCAAGCAGGAGCCACTAAGCAATCTGCAGATAGCCATTGCCTGCGCTGTGCTTGGAAGTGCCTTGAGAGGCCAAGCTGTGAACCAAGGCCAGCTGCCACAAGTGCTAGACTTAGGGCGGCTCAGCCAGTGGTACAGGATGTACTGAAGCCAGATGCTGTTTGTCTGGGTTCCAAGAACCTTTGACAAACCCTAGGAAAGTCTGCAGCATGAGCCAAGGAAGGCAGTTTGTATGAAAAAGCCACTGAAAGTGGCTTGGGTGTGCCCAAAAGTTGGGTGGTGTGGGGTCTCCAAGGAATCACCAAGGCATGGCGAGCAAATGGTGTCAGCCAGCTTGATGGAGACTCAGATATGGCGGCTGCCTGCATCTGCACACCGGGAATGGGGAGGGACCAACAAGGAAACAATGGTGTGTGCCAGCTCTTCCATCTGGGAGAAGGCTGTTCCTCTAGCCCTTGTCCTGAAGCCAGACAACTCAGTTCCCCCTCATGTGAACCTGTCGCCCCTCCAGATGCTACCCAGTGCTGGAGCTCAGAGTCAGTGATTCCATCGGTGAGTAAGTCCGTGCACAGTTCCTTTAAGAGGAGCGCCTGGGACTCCAGCTGCCCTTGTCTCACTCAGCCACAATCTCCGTGGTTTTCACAACCAGAAATTATGGGGCCTTCTCTCCCTGGCACTGGAACCCTGGGCTGGGGAGCCTTGCTCCTTTTGGGGGAACCTCCGCAGCAGAGATATCCTTCCCAATGTTTAATGGTCATACAAGGATGTGGGACCAGCCCCTTCTGCTTCTATGTCCCTCCTACCAGTCTCAAGGCAGCTGCTTCTTTGTCTGTAGTTGTAGGGCTTCGGTTCAGCAAGGTTTTAGACGATTTCAATGATGGTTGTTTTGTAGTTTAGTTGTAATTCTGATGTGGTTGTGAGAGAAGGTAAGCACTGTGTTTACCTACTCGGCCATCTTGCCCAAAAGATTTGGTCTTAGGCATCTTGAATTCTCAATGCACAAATCTGTGGAATCTATCTGTACTTTGGTGGCAGGACTAATTATATAATATTTCCAAATAACTGATAGGAATATTCTCCCTCCACAAAACTTAATTTTTTGAATTTTCCTGGATGTTTTTACATCCCCGTTCTCCCATGTGAACTTTAGAATCATTTTACCAAGCCACCCTGCTTCTCATTAAAAAAAAAAAAGTCAAAATATTTTATGAGATCATATTTAAGTTAGGGGTAAATCTAGAAAGAATTTAAATTTTAGGTTTTCCTATCAAAGAACAAGGAATGTTTTTCTTTAGTGCTTCTTTTATGCTTCTTTGTAGAGTTTTAAATTTTTCATAATGTAGATCTTGTACATTTTTGGTTGAAATTATGACTAGAGCTTTTATTTGTTTTGTAACTGTTCTGAATGAAAGTTTAATTGTATTTTATAACTGGTTAAAGCAAAGACTATGTTATAAGCTGAATTGTGTCCTCCCAAAATTCATAGGTTGAAGCCTTAAACCTCAATGTGACTATATTTGGAGCTAGGCCCTTAATGGAGGTAATTAAGGCTAAGTGAGGTCATAAAGATGGGACTCTAATCCAAAAGGACTGGTGTCCTTTGAAAAGGAGGGAGAGACACCCGGAGTGCATGAACACAGAGGAATGGCCATGGGAGGACAGTGAGGAGGTGGCCGTCTGCAAGCCAAGGTGGCCATCTCACAAGAAGCCAACCCTCCTGGCACCTTGATCTTGGACTTCTGCCATCCATAACAGAGAGAAAAGAAATTTCTGTTTTTTAAGCCACACAGTTTGTGGTATTTTGTTATGGCAGCCCAAGCAGAATAGGGAAGACTTCAAACTCAAATGCCTGCACGAATCAGACAAATAACAAAAACCTTTGAAATGCCAGGGTTGGAAAACAAAATGATGAAGTAGTGGTCATAGCATACAAGTCATTTAAATTTAGTAAAATTAATTCTGTCATGTGAATCTTAAGAGTATAGTATAAAAAAATAGAAATCTTTGTTGCATTGTTGTTTATAAGAAATACAATATTCAAAGTTCATTTATAGATAGCCAATTAATAAATTATGGTATATCTGTGAAACAGAATAATAGCAAGGCATTAGAAAGTATGAGGCAGATTATTATGTAGTGATGTAGAAAGAGGGTATGATCAATTGCAAAATGAGAACCAAATTTAGAAAAGTTTATATTTTTAAAAAATCACACATGGGCTGGTTGAGTGGCGCGTTGGTTGAGGACTGGCTTGGGATGCCAGAGGGCC
>NW_017731865.1:260037-296791 GCF_001890085.2 Hipposideros armiger | reverse complement strand
AGAGCACAATGATGGTGCCAACTTGGGCCAGTGAAGCAACGTCCTCCACAACTAGACTGAAGAACAAAAAGACAGCAACTTGTCTGTTCCCCTTCCTCAATTCCCCAGCGCTGTTCCCCTCCCCCAATTCCCCAATAAAATCTTTAAAAAAAAATCACATATGTATATAAATATCTATGTTTTCATATACATAATGGGAAGGTAAAAATCAAAATTTTAATAATAGCTACCTCAGATGAAAGTGAGGAATGGGTAAAAAAGGGAACCTGCATTTGTAGATGGTTCTGTTTGAAGTATTTCTTACAATGTGGATGTAATATTTTCATACTGAAATAACCAAAAAGCAATTTGAATGAAATTTCTACTATAAACTTTTAAAATTATAGCTCAGTATAAATGAGAATCTATATTTTAAAAATTTTTTTAAAGACAAAGCATTGGATATGACATTTTTGAAATGAAGATTAAAGATTTTTTATTTATTCTCCTAGTTAAAAGAGCCTTCAGAGCATATATTTTAAGGGACACTTTTAATGTTAAGAAAAATATAGTTAAATTTAGCATAATTTAAAATGTTCAGAAAACCTTTTCCAAAGAGCTTATTGTTGTTATAATTATTAATATTCTGATGGTATGAAAGAACATCTTAAGTAAAATCACTACAATATGATGCATTTTGAGACACCCAATATTTGTCTGATCACTTTTTTAGATTTAGAAATATGTATTCAACAGACATAAGTTTTGTTGTATTTATACACATTACTTACAAATGTTTAATGAACATAATCATGTGTGTATGAGACTGTGTATTGGCACATGCATGGTAACTATTGTAAAGATCCAAATCAGCTTAGTTTTGACAATTTTGAAGATGTTCAGTAGGAAGAATAAGAAGAATAGTGAGGGAAATTATCCTAGAATACTGAGCAAGATCAGATTCATATAAATAGGACGATGCTTAGTTTGAGCAGACTTACATATAAAGTTATCCACTATTTCGTGCTTTTTCTTAGCTCAATATCCCAGAAAATGCGAAGTCTTATTAAATTCTTTTTCAGGGCGGAAGGGAGTAACAGAGTTTATTCCTTTACAAACAAATATCACTTTCAACAAAATTTCAAAATTTTTACTATGTTGGAAGAACATTTAAGAAAACACTATACTTAGAAATGTTTTCCAGCTTCATTAAACATACTCAAATTATTCTTTCACATTCTTAAGGATTCAGACTTGTTATGGAAAACATTAGTAAATGTGCTCTAAAACACTCATCTTCAGGGCTGCTGGAGTTCATATGACTGTATCCCTGACCATATGCTCCCAAATCATACCAGTATGTGTAAACCACATGACATTCCAATGGTGAAATAAAACCTATTATACAAAATATGGGTTGTGGGCAGTCACAAAAAACAGTCTTAAAAGCCAGAATAATCGACTTCATTAAAGTCTTAAAGTCTTATATAAGACTTTGAAAATCCTATCATTATGTTTTTGAAAACTACTTAATTCCCCTCCCTTCCTTCCTTCCTTCCTCCCTCCCTTCCTTTCTTTCTTTCATTTGCTGGAAACTTAAGTGATGATTCTTTCACTGGGGTAGGATAACTCTTAAAGGTAACAAATGAAATTAGCCTCCATTTTCACCCTAAATGTAATGTTTCAGTAAAACAGGCAATAAACTCAGATGATGCCAACTTTTTCTTTTTTTAATTTCAACAAATTTTTATTATATTGAGCACTAATTGTTAGATAGCTTATTTTTACTAGTTTGGATCCAACTATTTCAATGTATTATGAACCAGTCATCTATCCAAGTCTTTTAAAACAAATCTCGACTGAAATCTCAAAGTAATCAGAGCAAAAGCCATGGGATAACTGGAAGAAATTAGCTGTTTCCATGATACTTATCCATGAGAGGTAAGAAGGAGCATTCAAGGATAAAAGCTAAGTTTTCTACCTAGATTAGGTATTAACTGGAATAGGACCCTGGAATTCCTAACTTTAATTTGGTGTAAAAATAATGACGATAAAACAAAAAAACCCCCACAAAAAAACCCCCAAAAAGCTGTTTTTTTTTTTTTTTTACTTTTTTTCTTGAATGGAAACGTTCACCAAAAGCAATTAGACAATTTAAAGGCAAGTTCTTTCTCCAAAATGAGTAAATGACATCAGCTCTAACTCTTACTGAAGTTACTAACCAGCCATCAGGGTATTATCTTGAGCTCATGTCTAGGAGGGAAATTGAGAGGAAAGGAGAGGCAAGGTCTCAGCAGAGAAAGCAAGTGTTCAAGTAAGGAGATATATAATTCTAACAAGATGTAGCATCCTAGAATGTTTATCTAGGTATTAGCCTTACCTCTGTCAAATCTTCAGGTAAAGGTGATCCATCACAGTCTGTATCTTCTGCTCTCTCTTCAGATAACTCCCCATTGGTTTTCAGAGCACCTGGGAGGGAAAGAAAGAGGACAAGAGGAGTTGGAATGCTCCCTGGAGGCCTTCTCGTGCTCCTTAGTGTGACAGCTTGTTCGTTCTGGCTCACCTACCTGGACCACAGGCATCTCCTGTCACATTATTTTGGTTTAAAAGATTCTGGGCTTCCTCATCCACTACATCCAGCAGAGACTGGATAACCTCAGCTTCTTGAGGGTCATCATAAATATCATCTTCTTGTACATCAGATTCTTGAAAAACAGTAATTTACATGGGGTTTTACTTTAAAAATATTGATATAAGAAAAGGACACGTGTCAAAGAGAATATACCATGTCTTTCAAATTTTAAGCATCCACTTTGGAAAGTAGTAATCATGACTGGACAAGTAGTTTACATTAATGGGGCCTCGTCATTTTTAGTTCTTTCTATAACTACTTTGGCTTCTACATGACCAAAGACCACACAAATGCAACTTACAAAGAATAAACCAAAATCAATAATTTATGCTACTTTTCTAAATGAATCCAAAATTATTAATTCATGCAAGAAACTCGACTAAACAAATTATGTTACAAAGATTAAGAATATAATAGGGCAGCCCAAACATGCCCAAGAAAAATTTTCTAAATTATTAGGTACCCTGTGAATTGCTCCTTTAAAGAATACAAGAAACATTATCAAACAAAACAGTTATTTTTTCAATCATTAAAAATAGTTTTAATCTTAGAGATGAGAATGAACACAGGACATCTGTAAAGTAATGCAGCTAACAATAATTAATTTTACATTGTTCTTTTATTTCTTTGAACAACAATGTTTCCTTTCAAAACTATAGGAATATGTAAGACAAATAAGAGAGGATACCTAATAATTCTTTATTACCTGAGTTATTAGGGCATTTAGAGTGACTGAATGACTGATTTGGAAAACTACCTTTGGACAGAATCAAATTTGCTGATCCCTTCATCCGATATGTAGAACATTTTCCTTCAGGGTACAAAACTTCTATTATTTCTTCCCCATTAACCTAAAGTATAAAACCAAAGCAAATCATTAGTTTACTATTTTATTAACTTCCAGGATTAGTGAGGGACTGCGTATTGCCTCTTCATGTCTTTCTCTCCTTCTTTCTTAGTACAAAGTCCATTTTATATCTCCCCACCTCAGATGTGTTTCTAGAAAACACCAGTGCAATAAAATGTTCAAAGGGGATCGCATTTTCCATCATCAAATATGCCTGGAAACCCTAGATTAAACATTGAATCAAAATTTTTATTCTAAGAATTCTTACAATGCTTACTAATACAAATTGAGTTGTCAAAAGAGAAATCTATTTCCTAAACTTATTTGACTGCAAAAATCTCTTTTTTGAGGCATATTTTATGAGACTTGTCTTCTATAGAGCTTTTTAGGAAAGTTTCATAGAACCACTAAACTTAGAAGTTGAGCGAGAAGGGGAAAGGTATTTGTGAAGCTGTTACATGGACATAGATTTCAGTTTAGCAACCCAATCAGCTGTTAGGTATAAAGATTTAACTCTACTCTCAAGTTAAGAAAAATAACAATGGGTTTACAACTATAAAATAATTATGAAATAGAATGTAATTTTCTAATTTAATAGTAAACTGTGAAGCACTTCATGGTGCATAGCCCATTGAAAGAAAAAAATGATTTGGGCAAAAACAGAATTAAATAATTAGAACAAATTTAAATATTTATGCAAATAAAAGGTGTTTGCTCTGAAGATTCTACTCTTTTTATTAATATAAAAAGTAGACACGGTAGAAACAATAGAATTATTTTTTCATAAATAGTGGTTACATAACATCAAGAAGCTCCACTGTATTGTGAAAACTCCAATTGTTATGAGAAATTCATAGTACAGACATTAGTATTGAAGGACAGAATATTGTTTGAGTGACTTCCTGGAAGTGTTTTAAAAAAAATCTTTGCAACTATGAATAACAAAAGTCCTAGATTCTAGGGTTTTATGTTAATTCAAACAGAAACTCTACCATTCTCCCTTTCAACAACATGCTAATATTTAAAAAGAAAATAAGCACTAAACAGCATGACTAACACTCGAAACACATGAAAATCCAGTTGCTTCAGCTATGTGAAATTAAAGGTCTTGTGAATAAACAGAATAGTGTGTGTTGCTGTATCTCAATCTGGAAACATATAAACACCAATTTGTTTTATTGTGTCAAATGATTTCTTCCTAATAACTCTTCTGCTGCAATGTCTTTTCAGGACTTGCTAAACTACGTCACAAGTTTGAGATAACATAGTGAGGTGAAAGGCATAGAATTTTGGGCTTATGGTCACTAAATTAATTTTCTCCTCCTACACTAAATCCAGGTCGTGTCCAGAAATCTTGTTGAGATGATAAGATTTTCAGATTACTAGGAGACCAATGACTCAGCTTACATGGAAAGGCATTCAAATAGTGAGGTTCAGAATAGATTGTATGGGATGTGTGTGGGATTAAACAATTCCACAACAAGAAGATCCAGCTGTAATCATTTTAGAATGTCCATTACATGCCAAAATAAAATCATTAAACGAAATGCTAACTAACCAAACAAATGGGGCTACATGTAGCCTTAAAGAGAGAGCCTGAAGTGGAATTTAGTTATGCATTAAAATAATTTCCTTAAATACCCCCTTCCCCCCACAGATTTCTCTGCGCTAATCTTAAGTGATTTAGGTGCTTTCATTTTATTATGTGGTAAAGCATTTTCTATGTTTTTCAAAAAGCGAGTAAGCCTATTCCTTTTGCCAATACTGTTTTTCCTCACTTGTAGCAGAGATTTGTCATTTGAGTCACTGCTGGTCAACATTAACTCAAAGGACCAATTGTACTCTTAATTAACATTCTTCTTTTCTGGGTGTTTAAGAGACAACCAAAAGAATTATGCACATTAATAAAAAAATTCCAGTATTAAAGCTATGTACTTAAGTAATTAGCTTACTTAAGAGCTAAGTATGTGCCAAACGAAGTAAGGTAACTTGTGTGCAGGCTCTATGTTGTGTGGTTTACTTGGCAAGGCCTGTCAGTTTGCTAAAATATATTCCTACTATCAATACATGCATCTACACTTGATCTTAGCCAAAAGGCCGAGAAGCGATATTAATACATGTATCTAAATAGGGAAAATATTTAAATGTGAAATCAGTTTGGTTCAAGACACTTCCTTATTTAGATAAGGAAGTAGGGCATGAAGAAGGTGGCCTTTTACTTACCTTGGAGAATGAATTATTAGGAGTGAGGACAGGCTCCATAGCGTGATGACCTGAAAGGGACAATGTAGAAGGGAAGGGGTGAGACAGTCAGAACCACAATAGGGACACAAAGAATAATAAATGGAGGGCCAGCCGAGTGGCTCAGTTGGTTAAGAGCTCGCTCAAGAGTGCGAGTCTGAGCAACAGTGGTTTGATGCCCGGCTCGAGCTGAGCTGCTGCTGAGCTGCCAACAGGTGGCAGGATGGCTCAGCTAAAAAATAAAAAATAAAATAATTAAAAAATAATGGAGGAAAATTCACATTTCTGTGCATTGTTATTTTTATTAATATTTTAAAAGAAGTCATGTCTCAAAATGATTTAAAACCAACTACATGGAATCAAATATTAGAGAAGGGTTGATCCTAAGGAAAAAGCCAGTTTTTTAAAAGAAAATAGATTGCATAAAAGCTCGGGTCAGGCTGAATGATTCTGGTGTGAGATACTGACGGAATTGGAGAGACATCACAGGTATTAAACTAGGTTTATTTCACTGTTTAAGATAACAAGCCTTCGGAGTATCAACTTAACACAGTAAAATAAGTTATGGATATAACTGGAAAGGACTTTTAATATACGTCTAAACCAAATGTTAAAAAATTTTAACTCTTAACCATCAGTATAAAAATTCAATACATGTATTAAAATGAGATCATGTTTATCTTACGGTTAAAAAAGTCATCTTTAAAAAAATTTTTGATTAATTAACTTATATTTTCAAGAGACTTTGAAAGATATGGTAGAGTCTGGAAAAGTTAAAATGAAAGAAAGAAGAGAAAAAAGAAAGAATACAGGTAAGTGTATTCAAGGACTTCTATTTGCAAATGACCTAAAAATAATTCCACCTAGAAAGAAAGTTGAGATGGAATTTTTAGGGATAAATTTCTATAATTATGAAGATGGTGTTACAAAGAACCTAAGAATGCCTTCTGATGTTACTTCCAGGAGATATAATACATTATTAAATTTTTAGGAAAAATAATGAAAAGGTATACCAATGATAAACTATTGGTTCCAAACAATATTAATATAGTATAAAACACAATAGTTTATTATTTGCAATTTCTCCCTCCTGTTCCCTGAACCACCCCTCTCTCTCTATCTCCAAGCAACCACTGATCTGCTTTCTGTCACTGTAAATTAATATACATTTTCTATAATTTTGAATAATACATTATGAACTCTTTATTTTGGTCAGGCTTCTTTGACTCAGAAGACTTATTTTGAGGTTATTTTAATTATGTTGCTATGGGTATCAACAGACCATTCATTTTTTTTTGTGGAGTTAATATTCTGTTGTTTGAACAAACAGGAGTGGACTGGCTTGATCATATGGTAGGTGTTTTACAATTTTAAGAAATTATCGGGCCCGCCGAGTGGCGCATTGGTTAAGAGCTGGCTTCGGACGCCAGAGGGCCCCGGTTCGGATCCCACATATGAGGGCCAGTGACACTGCCCTCTATAGCTAAGATGCTGAACAACAGCTCAACCTGGAGCTGGGCTGCCGTGAGTTGCCGGTGATGGCATAGGCTGCAGCCCCTGCTGCAGTGGGTTGCCATGGGCTACCGTGTGTAGCCAGCAGCCAGTGTGAGAGCATCCAGCAGCTGCTGTAAGCGGCTGTCCAGAAGCCGGTGACTGATCTGCCTCGCCCGGGAAGAGCGCAATGATGGTGCCAACTTGGGCCAGCGAAGCAACATTCTCCACAACTAGACTGAAGAACAAAAAGGACAGCAACTTGTCTGGTCCCCTTCCCCCAATTCCCCAATAAAAATCTTAAAAAAAAAAAAAAAATCAAATCCAAGAGACAAAAAAAAAAGAAAAAAAAATATCAAAATGGTTTCCAATATGGTTATACCATTTTACATTCCCATTACTATGACAGAGTTCCTATTATTGATACGATATGATTTTCAGAACTCATTAAAAAAATATTAGTTCTATGGGAGTCAAATAAGAGAGCCCATAAAGATAGATCAATGGGCAACTTCTACAAGAGGGGAACAGTGGGGGGAGACATGGCACAGCTACTCTTCTTAGCTTTGGAAGTTACAAACAGGAGTCTTCCTGAAAGTCATGAGAAAAATGCTCTCTGGATTGTTCTGTGAG
Source organism: Hipposideros armiger (assembly GCF_001890085.2). Taxonomy (NCBI): domain Eukaryota; kingdom Metazoa; phylum Chordata; class Mammalia; order Chiroptera; family Hipposideridae; genus Hipposideros; species Hipposideros armiger. Next base: position 288,968 of record NW_017731865.1, on the reverse strand, counting down.
ATAGTCTGACTCTAATGTGAACTGGAACTATGAGACAGCAGCAGAGAAGGACCCTGAGGCATTCAAGATAACAACAGAGGAGGGAGTAACAGATCGCTTTAGCTTTTAGAAGATAATCAAACCACAACTGCAATCTCAGTGAGATTTCTTTTAGCTACTTCTGGCATTTAGATGCTACTGTCTGATAACCTCAAAGTTTAGTTATATTTGATCTACTAAATTTACATTTCAAATGCACTAATTTCAACCACATTTCCTGAGTGGAACATTCTTATTATTACATTAATATTGGCATGCAAAGCTACATTTACTGAGCCCAGTTATGTAAACGGGGAGCATGGAGTCAGACATCCTAGATTTAAATTCTAGCGTTGCCATTTGTCAACTCTGTGAGCTTGGGCAAGTGATGAAACTGCTCTGTGCCTCAGTCTCCCCTTCTCTAAAAGGAGGAGAATAGTAACACTAGTGCCACAGGGTTGTTGTCATGAGGACTAAAGCACTTAGAAGAATGCTTAGTCCAGAATAAGCATTAACTTAATGTTAACTGCATTCATAATACTGTTATAATACTACAATTTCCATTATTATGCTAGAATGTAAGAAACATACTTTGTTCACTCAGTGTTGTTTTCACAATGCCCAGAACAGTGCTCGTACAGATAAGAAATTCAATGACTGTCTGAACAAATTATGTGATAATCATTGTTATAAGTGTTTCATATATAGTATTGTATTTATGCCTCATTATAACCTTACAAGACAGATGCTAATAATATTCTTCTTTTACTGGAAGGAAGTAAAGGCTTAGATATGCATCAAATAGCTTACTAAGGTCACACAGGACTTAGACACTCAGGTCTATCTGGCTCTAAATCCCATGGTCCCTTGTGCGGCTCTATTTCCTATTATATCCTGAATTTGAGATGTTTTTATTAAAATGTAATTGTTTTCCGCTTAGAAAGATCCTGTAAAACATGCTGGAAGGCCAATAGAAACATTTTTAGTGGTAGTCACCATACTCGCTTTTGGAAAAATGTAATTACTTCTCCATAACTACTTGTGTCATAAAAATGAATGTATCCTTACCATTAGCTTTGGTTGACTTGGGAGTTGAAACAGCAGGCCTCTTGGAATTGGGGACCACTGGATGGCCATCTCTGTGTTGTAAAAAAAAAAAAAAAAAAAGAACAGGTAATTGCAAATTCCATAGGATGTTTGTTTAAATATCCTCCGGACCATCTGTCAACTAGCCTCAGGAGTTTAATTTTGGAAGGGCTTCAGGGGTGGGGATGGGGGGGTGTCTAGGTTCTCCCTAAAGCTGCAAACAAAATTTCATCAGTCTTCATCTAAGTTATTTCTGGAGGGAGATACCCTTGACTCCGAAATGATTAAGAATCACTTCTTTACATAATCTTTGGGTTTCAGTTCAACACATCACCGTATTTCCACTCTGATTTAAAACACTGGTAAAAGTTACGATCAGTAACTTAGTTCACTATCACTCAGGTGAGAGCTCAAAATCACAGATCACTAAGTTTTATAAATCTAAAGCCCCTGTCATGTGTTTTTCCTTTTAAGGTATTTAAAGTGAAAATCTACCAAAATATATAATATATTCAAAGGGTTATAAGAATAGTACCACCCAATATGAAAACCTGTAAAAAAGACAACGCCTTGGAAACAGACGGTTAGTACGCAATCTTATTGTTGCTAATAATCGAGAAAGAAAAGGAGGGTACCTAAAGTATACAGTGTTGGGAGAGACAATTCTCCACGGGCCCTAAGCACTCCTGCATATTCTTCCTGGGCACCCCAGAAATGTAAGGCCATGACCACTTTTTATTTGGGTCAATTCTCAAGGCTATGTTCATGATGAACAAGCTTGAGGGATGAGGTTATCTCTCTTTCCAAATAAAAAGCAGGCTTTCTTGCAGGTTGCTATAAAGGAGTGGGTTCCCAGGCTCTTCTTATAGTATTCCTGTCCTGTAATACAACCCAACCCACTGCACATGCAGGAATCCACTAGGCCCATGTACATCATGTCCATGGGACTCAGAGGACGTGGAGAACTGATACCAATATCATGATTACGCTGCTTGTGTAAAATAAAGTATTTTGGCTCTAATCCAGGTGTTTTACACCTTCCACCAGCATCCAAGAACAATAACTGGCTAACTTATTAGCTTGCAAGTAGGGTAAATTCACAGACCCTTCACAGTTCTTGACGTACAGATAATTACCACAGATATACATACAACTCTCCATTTCTGTGGACAATAAAGACAGCAGATACATACAGTAGTGGACAGGGATTACATTCGAGTGAAAAAGTACACAATTCAATTTAAAGGTTTAGAAGGAACAAATAAGTTTATGACCAAATCATTTAATTAGTAATTCCTGTATTTTGAAAGACACACTATGTAAAACTCACAATGTATCACAAATATAAATGTGAAATTTCCCTTTATATAACATAAGCCTGTAATCTAGAAAGCCTGGATTTATGTACATTGTGGTAGGCAGAATAATGTGCCCCCCTCCCCAACCCCACAGTGTACACTGTAATCCTCAGAACCTGTGAATATGGTACCTTATGTGGCAAAAGGGATTTTGCAGATGTGAGTAAATTAAGGATCTAGAAATGAGATTATTTTGGATTATCTGGTTGAGCCAACAGGGGTCCTTATAAAGCTTTGAAGATGGAAGTGGGCCATGAGCCAAGAAGACGGGGAATCTCTAGAAGGCAGAAAAGGCAAGGACGTGGATTTTCTCTTGGATCCTACAAAAGGAACGTAGCCATGCCTTGATTTTAGCCCACGGAGACCAATTTTGTATTTCTGACCTCCAGAACTATGAAGACAATAAACTTGTGTTGTTTTAAGCCACTATATTTGCAGTAACGTGTAGTAGTTTGATGTGAACTTGCAATGAGGTACAGTGAGCATGGTAATTCTACGCCTCATTTGTTGCAGACACAAGGTTTGGGAAAGCCTAACGGCCTCAGCACTGGGAATGGGCCAGGGCTGTCCTAGGCCAATCGATATGTTCTTATCCCTTTGCTGCAGTTCAGGGACTGGCCTTAACTTAGGTCTGAGGCCGTCGGTACACAGTCCTCGCTTCACCATGGTGACTGGTGGGACTTCTGACCGAAGATTGCTCTGGGTGGTGTAATGTGCAGGTGTGAGGCATGAAGCCGACACAGCCATCGACTATCATGAAGGAAACACATACACAGAGAGAAGAACTGAAAACAGCAAAGATATGGAGCCAGAGGCCTCATCAAATTTTACCTGATGACCACCTAATCTTTTTAAACCATATAAGGCAGTACATTCCCCTTTTTGTTTAAACCAAGTTGAGTGGTATTTTGTGTGACTCACAAATGAAAACATCCCAACTAACATGGTACCCACCCTACTAATAACTGCAAACATGTATCCAAACACTGATCTACTTAAAGCTCTCTCAGAATCTCCCATCAGGAAGTCTGTTTAATTTAATTACATCCTGCCAGTTTAGTCTGTGAATTACTAATTCAGGAATATCTTTTTAAGAGAACATCAGTAAAATCGACGGCCTGAAATGCGGATGCACTGCACAAACAAAACCCACAAGTAGCTGCAGAGTACCTTGTTGCTTTCAGCACCACTGAAGGAAGTGACATGTCCAAAGCTCTCTTAGCTTCTTCCAAGGTCATGCCTTGTGTGCTGACTCCATTCACATAGTGGATGATGTCTAACAGCTGGAGATTACCCTCAATGGCTGCAACTGACCTTGGATTGATATCACTAATATACACCACTTGGTGAAGGCTGTCGTGACCTCCAGATAAGGTAAAACCTGCAGGGAATAGAAAATATTGGTTTCCTCAGCTTTAAGAGTACTTATTTTTAAGCTAGCTAAAAGAATGACACCGCGCAAAGCTTGAATTTGCATTACCCAACTCCTCTTTCTTGCATGTTAATGTAATGTCAGGCAGCAAATGAGGCAGCACTGGCATCCTGGGTAATTCTAGAACACGTCCAAGCACTATTCTCACTGTCTTGGGTGCAGCTCGGAGCAGGTTCACTGCATCTGTGTGCGTCATGTTTGTAACATCTGTATCATTAACCTATAACAATGAGAAAGGGGAAAAACAGGATTACAATTTTTGGAACACAGAAGTTGCCAAGAAAATACAGTAATCTCCTTAATTTTTATATAATATATATTAGCCAGTAAAAGATTCACGATAAAGAACAGTCTCTAATTTATTGGTAATTCCCTGTATTGTTGAAATCATAAACACAATGATCAAGAAATTCTAAGTGAAATACCGTATTTTGCCATGTATAATGTGCACCTATGTTTTTGGCCTAGACTTTCAGGGAAAAAGTTTTTTGTTTTAATTTTTTAAGACAAATTTTTATTTGTTTACATTTAGGTACTTGTTTTTTGTATTATAAAGGAATTTTACCATTTATTTTTTAACTTATTATGGTACAAGAAATTTTATGTAACAAGTAATTACGAAACGCAAGAACATGGGCCGGCTGAGGGGCTTGTTAGTTAAGAGTTGGCTTGGGAGCACGAGCTTTGAGAAACAGGGCCGCCGGTTTGGATCCCACGAGGGCCAGTGACGCTGCACCTTCTATAGCTAAGATGGTGAACAACAGCTCGACCTGGAGCTGGAATGCCGTGAGTGGCCGGTGACAGCATAGGATGCAATGGGGCTGCAGTGAGCTGCCATGAGCTACTGTGAGTGGCCAGCAGTTGGCGAGAGCTGCCGTGAGCAGCCGTCCAATAGCTGATCTGCCTCAGCTGGGAAGAGCACAATGATCATACCAACATGGGCCAGTGAAGCGACGTCCTCCACAACTAGACTGAAGAACAAAAGGACAGCAACTTGTCTGTTCTCCTTCCCTGATTCCCCAATGTTGTTTCCCTCACCCAATTCCCCAATAATATCTTTTAAAAAAACCCCCACAAGAACAGATACAAGGTACAGGAAATTTTATGTACTGGTAACAAATTTACGATATTTATGCATCATAGAAGGCCAAGAACTCTGCGTCACTGCAAGTTTGTCATAAGTTCAACAAAATCAATATCGTATTCCAGGGTATTATTTTGCATAGAGCCATTGTTATTGATTTCTTTTCTTATGAGTTACACTTTTAACTCATAAGCATAAAAAAAGAATCAAAAATATTTATATAGATACGGAATTAGTACTACCCATGTATAACGGACATCCTTCTTTTTCCCTCACAAATTTGGGCAAAAAAGTGCTCATTACACTTGGCAAAATATGGTAGTAATGTAAAATATTTAACAACTGCATCATTATTTTGCTCATGTAGGAAATTTATCCTAATAGTAATTTCAGAAATTTTGTCCCTGAGATCCAAGATAGCTTGTTTAATGCTTTAACTGAGATTAGAGAGACTTCTAAATAAAAAAGGGAACTTTAAACACTTTCCAAACTGTTAACTCTATAAAGGACTTTACGTTTAAGAGGTGGAGAAGGAAAACATAAACCAAACAAAGAAGCAGTATTACATTAACTCAACCTTCGTGCTGTTCCTTCTCCAGCCCTGGCTTGCTCTTTGCCTGCATTTGCACGAATCCATTCCACGTAATGTCTCACCTTTATGAGCCGGTCCCCAGGTTTTAGTCTTCCATCACTTTTGGCTGGATCCTGAATGACATCATGGACATAACAACCAATACTTTGATTGCCTTTGGTTACTGTAAAACCCAGGCTTCCTTTTTCCGATTTAATTAGGGTAATGATGAGTTCTACTTCCTAAGGGAAGAAAACAGTGAGTCCTCTAGGTTGTCTATTTTGCCCTATAGACAAACAGAAAGATGACTATTATGTCTACTGAATAACACAGGAGGAAACTAAACCTTAAAAGGTTACTTATCTTGCCTAAGTGAAGAAGCCAGGTTTACCCAACTCTAGATAGAATGTCCCCCAAGTAAAAGTTGGGTTTAAATACAACATGTGCTTGTCTATAGATATTTGAGACAGAACTTACTCATGCTTCAATTCTTATGTTTTCAGGATAAACAAGGACACATTAGTGGTTATACTTTGACGACCAAAGAATACTTTTTGAAGGGACGGTTCAGAAAATTCTTCATATATTTCTAGAAAGCCAAGATGGCAAGAGCCACAAAAGAAAAGGGTTTTTTTTTTTAAAATATGAAGTCTTTGGGTAATTAAATATCACAACTTCATATATTTAGTTATGTAAAAAAAAAATTTTTTTTCAACTGAGACATAAAGGTTGCTCACAGCTTACAGGGGTGATGGCAGATTTCCAAGGAAAGTTTCGAAGATTATTTCCACTCTATTGCTGAGAATGAAACTGAAGATATAGGTGCTACACACACACACACACACACACACACACACACACACACACACACACACACAATTACAGGCAAACAAAATATCTGGAAAGATTAACTCCCAAATGTTTATGGTTTTTGGGTGGTGAGATTACAGGTAGTTTTAATCTTTTTCTTTGTTTTCTAATTTTCCTACATAAATATTACTTGGATAATAAAAACAGTACTGAAAAGATGAACTTTCAATCAATGCAAAGGATATTATTTTTGGAAATTTGGCTTCTGACCTGGATTTGTAGGTTTAGAAGTTCCAGGGCTATTAGTATAATGTAAAGGATTCCACTTGGGCACAACAACAACAACAAAAATGTGCAGGAGAAAAAAATTACATTCGAACTTGATTAAAAATTAAGTAGGTAACTCATCAGAATTTGGGAAACAGTAGGTACTGTATTATAGTAGGTGCTCTAAATATGTTATTTCATTTAATCCTCACCACCATCCTGTGAGGTGACTAACTTCATTTTATAGCCTAAGTACTAAGACCTTAGGGAGTTAAGTAACGTGTTCGCAGGCCATCGGCCAAATTGCAACAAGTCAGTAGCAGAGCCAGGATTTGTACCCAAGTCTTTTTGCTTTCTTCCCTAATTCTCAGCAAAGAAACATACTGGATACATTATCTATTTATTGGACATGCATATGAAGCTACTCTAAAAGACAGCCTTTTCCCTGAAGGGAAATTGTGTGAGGCTACGTTTTACTTGAGAGAAAACGTGGAATTCTTTTTTTTTTTTAATTTGTTAGTATACAACAAAGAGCTCACCAGCTCAAAGTCTTCAAGGTAGTTTTCCAAGTCATTTTTCAAAGATGTCAGGCTCTCCTGTCTGGTTGACTCAGAAGTGTGACGTATATGATACGTAGCCGTTGAATTAGCGGAAGCAGATTCTGTCTGGGGTTGCCCAGGAGTCACGTCCGGTGGGAGAGGGGAAGGAGGATTACTACAGAGACAAAGAAGCAAGACTTTTTTCAAATACATTTCAATGTCAATATAGTAAGTATGTGCCACAAACAGAAAATGTTTAACAAATATTTATGTCTGCTTTTGATTGAGATCCTATCTATTTTTTATCTGACTCTGGACTATGAATTTATTTCACATCTGTTATATGCTAACATTATCAATTTTTATTCTCTGTCCAGGGTCTGTTTGAAGCTCTTTAAGCTGCATAAATTAGTAAGATAGGTTAAATAAATATATGTTTGATTCCTAGTAGTTAATTCAAGGCTGAACCTAATGTTATCAGAAAATTAATGTGTGTTTCAACATAATTATAAAAAGAAGAAATAAGAAAAGAATAAAAGTCTTATTCCTGTGGTTATTTTGGAGGATACAGTAGGGGGAAAAAAAAACAACAAAAAAAACTTGAACAAATATGGCTGGATCTGAATACACACAAAGACATAACCAAACTGTAAAATGTATGAATAACGAGTAGAGGTATAGATGTAGTCTTTCTCTTTTTATGCCTCTATGCTTTTATTCATTCCTTCTTTCTTCATCTTCTGTACTTTTATATCTTACCTTTTGCAAACTCTCTACCCCCTTATCCTCCCCTTTTCCTTTATATTTCTACCCCCTACTCTCCCACTCCAACATTATCTAAATGGGTTTCTTCTCTTTCTGTTAAGTAATACGAATGATGGTGCAATATAAACAACTTTCCCAGTTTTTAGTAAATTTGCTCAAGAGGGCAGCGAGGCTCAGGTCAAATGGCGAGAGAGCTTACTGGTTTGCTAACTAAAACTGTCAGTCACGATAGCTAGATATCCAATAGAGCCATCGTATGCCTAACCATTGTGGAGTTCACAGATAGACACATTTCATCTAAGAGAAATGTAGGTTGCTGCTCCTGTTTCTAACGACACATAATATTGACAATACCTGTCCTGAAGTCCTGGTTTGTTGGGTATTTTCTGAGGATAGTAAAACATGGTACAAATGGTATCTTCTGGACTCTTGGTCGCCTCATGTTGATTCTGTGCCTGTGATATCATGTTGCTTAGAGTTTGATGCAAAGCTGAACTCCAGTTCATATTTGGTATCTTTGCTGGGGCTTTCACCAAGTCTTCTTCTCCACTCCCACTGCTGTCACTATAACTGTCTCTCTTGGATTGGGATGTGCATTGTTTCTTGCCTTTGTCAGACATTTCATTTTCATCTGAGCTGGTACCTTGCTCCGCACATGCTGGCTGAGAAGGGTCTTTAATGTTGTTTGGAAGTTCTTGTGCTGGTGAATGCAGTGGGGTCTGTAATGGACACATTGAAAGAGATCTGGGTGTGACAACTTATATTAACTTTAGAACACGTAATTGAAAATGAACATGTTGAACAACAGCACTTTCTATTACAGTACCAATTAATTTAATAATTAAAGTAATTTTGCTCATTATAAAGAATCATACATAAACATAACAAGTTAATATTATACAACTTATACTTTAAATCAGAATTAGAGTTATGCTATATATTGTACTTTGTATCCTACTTTCAAAATTTAGGTTTCTGCATTTTATGAGGTTCTTAAATACGCTTTGAAAACTGCATAAAACTGTGTAATAATCCTATAGGTGGCTATACCTTTAATTTACTTCAGAACTCTCCTTTTATTAGATACAGAGTTGTTTCTAGCTTTTGGCTATTAAAGAAATCTAGGAGAACTTCTTTGCATGTAGATTTTCACCTCAGTTTCTCATTATTTACTTGTAATTTTCTATATAACAGAAATAGAATTTTCTGTCATCAGCACATAGGATGTTTTAAAAGGCTTTGTTAAATATTTCCAGACTGCTTTCCAGAAAGAGTATATTAATTTATGTACTCATCCAGAGAGTTCTACCAGTTCCTAACTGGTGTCCTAAGTCAACGTAATCTCTTAAAATGATATTTATAGTGCGCCTTACAGAAATGTTACTTCTCTATTAATGTTGTTCTGAAACTGGTCTGCCTGATATAAGGGGTTAAATTTTCCGGGGCCACACTTCTGCCTTTCATACCCAGGGGTCATGTTCACTGGTAACGGAACATTATTATTATTATTTTTTTAAAGATTTTTATCGGGGTATTGGGGGGAAGGGAACAGTGCTGGGGAATTGGGGGAAGGGGAACAGACAAGTTGCTGTCCTTTTGTTCTTCAGTCTAGTTGTGGAGGACGTTGCTTCACTGGCCCAAGTTGGCACCATCATTGCGCTCTTCCCGGGTGAGACAGATCAGTCGCCGGCTTCTGGATGGCCGCTCACTGTGGCTGCTGGCCGCTCACGCTGGCTGTTGGCCACTCATGCTGGCTGCTGGCTACATACAGTAGCCCATGGCAACCCACTGCCAAGGGGCTGCAACCTACGCTGTCGCCGGCGACTCACAGCAGCCCAGCTCCAGGTTGAGCTGTTGTTCATCATCTTAGCTGAAGAGGGCAGTGTCACTGGCCCTCATATGTGAGATCTGAACCGGGGCCCTCTGGCGTCCCAAGCCAGTTCTTAACTATCGCACCACTCGGCCGGCCCCAGGAACATTATTTTAAGTAGCTAGGACAAAGGCTATCTTTTTCCAGTTGTATTATTATTTATCTATGGATGGGTTCTTACTCATTAGTATACAACTTAAAAATAACCATCAAAATAGATTTTGGATCCTGTAGCTACTCCTTGACATAAGAAAGGGAAATGGACAAACTCTGTGATTTCTATTATTAAAAGGAAATGGAAAAAAATCTTAAATAATTCTCATTTTTATATAAGCTAGTTCAGAATGAGGATTATGTTTTCCAATTTGGTTCAATGAAGAAATAAACAAAAGGTTTCTGTAACCACTATTTTATGTCTTTTTCTATTCACGCTTAGAAAACAACTTCCTAAAACCCTAGAATTCTAGCACTGGAAGGGAGAGAAGAGAAAGTAAATTAAATTACTTTATATTACAAATATGGAATACACTCAGAAGTGACACACACAAGGTAAAATATTCCTAGCTGAAGAAGTAACTAGGATAAAACCCAGGAGATCAAGCAATGACGAAACCACTACTGCTGAATTAATCACCCAATTGAAATTCTATAAAAATATAAATTATTTTTCATAGGTCTCACCAAAAGAGCAGGGTCGATTTCTGGTAGGACGCCAGGTAGAGGTCTGCAGAGAAGCAAAGATACTTCTGGGGATGTTCCCCTGAGAGCAGATATAACTTCCTGGGGGCACCATGAGTGACAAATGAAGAGACAGTTAAAGCAGCATTATGAAATCATTCTGAAAGGCCAATCCATCTCATCATTAAAAATGCTGCACTCTATATGCTGGGGGCTCACCTGTTGAGATAGTCCTTTCAAAGAGGCTCCATTCACTTTCAAGATAACATCTCCCACATCAATTTTTCCACTTTCTGCTGCGGGCTGTCCAGGAAAGAGCTTTTTAACCCTTACTATGCTGGCATTCATTTGCTCAGGTATAAGATTATCTTCTCGAGAAAAACTGAATCCTAGGCCTGAGCTATTTTTAAACAATTTTACCTCAAATGTATTCTCTGGAGAAAAAAGATATAAAAAATTTAAATACTCTTAATATGCGATGTATACATAGCAAAATACAAACATATACACTTTTAGACACATTTTAAAAAAGCCCATTCCACCATATTCATAGCTTTATATGCGCTTATTGAATTCATTTTCTGTACTCAAATCCTATTTCATAATCTCTTTCTAGCAATAAGAAAAGTTAACTTAATGGACTAAGCTGAGTGAATTACCTGCTTGAACAGAAAGGAGGGTTCTGAAATTAGGATTCTGAAAATGAAATTATGCTTTAATCCCACGTGTTTTATGACTGTAGAATAACAGAGAAAAAGAAGAAAAAAATTCAGAGAAGAAGAATGAGAGAAATTCAGGTATACAGTGGGAGAGAAATAGTAACAAGAGCAAAACAAATGTTACAGAAGGGCCTGGGGAAGTAAGATGACATCGTTCCTAATGTTTTGGTGTGATATGATATAATCCAGTAAATTGTGATGACATTACTATAAAATTCTCATCAAGAAATCAAAAGAACCACCAGAAAAGAATGAAAAACATTTTTAAAGAAAGAACGCTGAGGGCAGTGAGATGAAGTGGGTACACTGATTTTGCTTTCATAATCAGGAAAAATGTAGGCTGGGTTACTTTTTCTCCTAATTTTTGGGACTAACGTCAGAATTATAACATTTTTGTAATCAAATAATGATTTAAAACAAAAGACCAAACAATGACTATTTACCACCACCGTTACTTATGAAGGACATTCATGCCCCTTAAAAGGAAGATAAAGGGAATCTCAGAGTAAAGGATACTTCTGTATTAGGAACACATTTAACCTTAGGGAAAGCTCATTACTACATCATTTTTTTCCTATTTTTTTTTTTTGTAGAGGGCAGTGTCACTGGCCCTCACATGTGGGATCCGAACTAGGGCCCTCTGGCGTCCCAAGCCAGTTCTTAACCATCATGCCACTTGGCTGGCCCCTACATCATTTTTAATTTTCTTATTTTACTATCAATTAGTGTGTCCAAGGGCTGTCAAAGTTTATAGGAAAGACCAGTATCTGGGAACTATTAGGTGAATTTCTATCCAGGTTTAGCTCGACAAATCCATAAAATTAAATGGAAACATAGAAAATGTAAGAGTCAAGGTTTCATATGGGTTTGAAGATATTCTCAGTAATTATTTAGATTTGTTTTTTTGCCTTACAAATATAATTTTGAATTTTACAACTAATTAAGGTACTATTAAGTGACCATAATCTGTTTTACGCCTGACTTCATTATCCAGTCTTTCAAACTCTAAGAGCTGCAAATATGTGTCTGTTTTCTTTTTTTAATTCACTAAAGTGCTGTCAGATTATTATTTAAACTTGACAAGAATAATTAAAGAGACTCAGGCATGAATTGTAATTCAACATGCAATAGTCAGTTTTAAATAAGCCAGGATAAAGGTGAGATTACAGTCTTGCATGGCCTGACCTTCGGTGACAAAGCTGTAGTCTTTGACTGATGTCATTTTCTTCGTTTCTGGGCCTTGACCTTGGGCATCTGGATCCGGAAGGGTGCACTGTGGGGTTACAGGGACATGTTCTTTGGATACTGGAGACTGTCCCTTTTCTAACAGTAGATGAACCAACTGGACAAATTAAAAAGTACTTCATTAACTAAAAAGAATTATAAGTAGATAAAATTTCAGGACTTGTATAATTGATAATATAAAACCATTTAGAGTCAAGACCTGGTTTACCAAAATATATAGAGAAAAAATATATAAGGACAAAAGCAAGGGATTGAAAATTTCAAATCGTGTTTATTTTCTGTATAAAAAAGATAAATGATTAAAAAGAAAAAATCTATTATAAAAATAACATAACCATGTTATAGAAAATTTGGGCATTTGAATAACATCACCACTGTACTATAATATAAAGATCATTATAAAGAATTCGGTAAACGTCCTGACTCAAAATGTATTAGACTGAAATGAATCTGGCCTTTGGGCTGAAGAATGACTAAAAGTGAAAATCACTAGGTATTTGTAGATGTTTACGAAAAATTTTAAAAAACACAATCTCCACCATTCCCCCTGTCAGATCGCTGGTTATATTAGGGCTAAATGTGATACAATATGGAATGCCAGTTTCCTCAGCAAAAAACTTCTTGTCATAATACTTGCTTTCCAATTCGGAAGAAACAAAAATACCAGAATGTTTATATAAATCAGGCTTGGTTTCTTGACTAACAAATTTGGAGATCTCAATGAGATTGATAATACTCACAATTACATTCTCCTCAGGCATCTTAAAAATTTGGAATAATGATCTATTATTACCTGTCCTGTATTTCTCAGTGTTTCCACAGCTTGCTTATGGGTAGCTCCTTCCAGACTAACTCCATTGACAGCTAGGACACGATCACCTATAAATTAGGCAGTCATTTTGAAAGAAGCGAATCATAAAATATCATCATGCTATTTAATACGTTGCACAATGTTTTGTACTAATTTGTGTGAGGAGAGACTGAGAGTCTGGGCAAAACTGTGTCAGTTTCTTTCGTATGAATCTAATTTCTTTCCCAATTCTATGGCTAATCCTAGGTACATTTTAGAATAAGATGTTGTATATATTGTAAAATCAATTTAAATTATGGAAAAAAATACACTGAACTACAAATGTAGAGCAGCTAGAGGGAACTAACTTAGTTATAAGCTCTTATTAGAAATGTAGATGTCAGTGTGTTTACAAGGGCACTACCCTTTTCTCATTCTCTGGCAATTTGCTTCTTAGAAAGTACAAACCATGAATTAAAACACTGTCAAAATATTTTCTGATATTAGAGAATAAGCTTGAAAGGAGAGTTTTGGAATGACGTCAAGGAACTTTTTAATGCTGAAGTCTTAAAATAATTCTTATATTATGAATGATTTGAAGGTCTATATCAACTTTTTAATTCCTTATTTACTTGTTGAAGTGATAATCCTATATATAATTCCCATATACACACAAATACTCTACCTTTGTGAATTCTACCATCGAACTCTGCTGCTCCCTTGGGAATAACAGCTTTCACATATATACCACCATGTCTGACACTCGTATTCACACCTCCCTAAGTGGAAAAAGACAAAATAACATTTTGTAATATGAAAAATTTCACACCCCATTTTTCAAAGCTGAGACATAGAAAGCATTCAATTCATCAGCCAAAGCAGCCACATCACATCAGCACATGCAATTATTTCAATACCCAAGAATATTCCTAGCTAAGTTTTCCAAATGTTAAAGCAGTTACTTTTAGGAAAGTTCTTTATTCAGAAAGTAACAACATGCCAGATCTTGACAACATGAAGAATTGCTCTTCCTTTGTAAGTCTACACCATGCATTATGAGCAAGCAGAAAGAAAAATCCATCTATATAAAATTAGTGGGAGAACATAACTGTCAGAAAAAACAGCATGTGGAATAATATACTTCAGATCATGTTTGCTAATCTGAAAGCAAATCTCATGAGTCAAAGAAAATTATTTTTTCATTTTGAAAGGTTTTGGTAGATAAGTTTGGTTATAGTGCAGATGAGATGTAATGAGTAGATTCTCCATCTCTTGTGGATATACAGCTTTCATTTCCCTTCACAACAGGGAAGTAAAATTCTAAAGAAATGAAGGGCAAATGGAAAAGGATTATAATATTTTAAAAAATGATAGAAAATTAGGTCTTCTTTTAGATAGCTTTATGTTAATAGTGCTTTTTCTACCGTTTCTAAATGGCTTTTCATACAATACCCTTCAAATATCATAAATGATAATGTTACAATTTAGGGTATAGTATATTCATCAATAGAATTCTAAAGTAATTTTAGCAAGTAGCCTGTGTTCATATTTTAATTACCTTAAAAGTACACATATTCCTTGAGAATCTGTAATTTTAAGATACTAATCATGCTTACAAGTTATGCTATATTACAGAGAGAAAGGGTATGTAAATATACATTAGACAGTAATTATTTATGATGTAGTTTAAAAGGTATTATCCCATGCTCATACAGAAGCTAGCATATGTATACAAAGCATATTTGTTAATTTTATATTTTCTAAGTCTTGTATCAGATTAAGCAAGTATTAAATCTATGGGGTAGAAGGTAGTATTTGTCTAATTTTTTTTAAAACCACAGGAAAAAGTGACTAGTGCACTCAAGGTTTTAAAAAAATTTTAAGATATTATTCAAGTTTTTAATTTTGGAAGTATTTGACAAGTTTCCTTTTTGAAGCAAAATAGTTCAATTAATAAATTGGCATACAATAGGCTGCTGGAAATGGAAAAGAGAAAACAATTGAAAACCTTGTCAAACAGTACCGTGACACTTATTCCCAAGCTGTTATCAGTTTTAGCCAGTTCAACCTCAAAGATATCTCCAGGTTTAGGAGGTGGTGAAGGAAAGGTTTTACAATTCATTTTGTTGGATGTATTCATTGAGGAGGAAGATTCCTTAACAAAGAAAAACAGACAAAAGGATTTCTTGTTAGACTCAAAATGAATTGTTGCTGGAAGATTCAATATGTGTTTATTGGAAAAATTAAGAAGCAAGATATTAAGGGATAGAGTGGATTCAAAGATCATGAGGGCTGGAAGAGATCTTAGAGATCTCTAATCCAATGCCTTCATATTTTATGGTTGAGGAAATTGAGGTTTAGAGATTAAAGGGCTTGCTTCAGATCAAAGAGCTCGATATGGCAGAGAGAAGCCCAGAACCCAGTTCAAACCCGGCTTTTTCATAATGCTTTTGCAAATGCTTTTTATACTCCCAAATTTAGAAAGTATTTCCATTTCCTTTAAAAATCAATATATGAGGTGTGATTAAAAAAAATATGGTGAATGTTTAAATTAAAAAAAAAATTTATTACATTAAAAGACACACTGCCATTAATCCTCCTCAAAATACTTCCCCTTGGTTGGAACACACTTATCTCCTCGTTCTTGCTGCTTTCTGAAGCAGTTCTGGAAGTCCTCTTTTGTGAGTGTCTTTGGTTGTGCTGTCATGGCTGCCTTGATGTCCTGAATCATTCTGACTTTGTGAAGAGCCAGAAGTCACATGGTGCCAGATCTGGTGAATAAGGTGGATGAGGACACACCATAATGTTTTTATTTGATAGAAATTGCCATAGCAGAAGCCATGTGTGACACGGAGCCTTTCCATTGTGATCAATAAATATGGTGAATGCTGCTGCTGAGTGCCATCCAACAGGAAGGCAGGGATCTTCAATACGGGAAATGATGTAGAACCTTAGTAACAGTGTGTGACAAGGTTCAACTTGTTCGGTGTGGTCAGTCAGGTGTGAGCTATGGTTGAAAGAAGGTGTGTTTTAAAGTGTGCCATAAATCAACCTCCATCGTGACAACACTCTGTGTCACACATCGCTTCTGGTACGGCAATTTCTGTCAAATAAAAACACTATGGTGTGTCCTCATCTACCTTGTTCACCGAATCTGGCATGGTGAGACTTCTGGCTCTTTCCCAAAGTCAAAATGACGTGAAAGGTAAACATTTTTAATCGATTCAGGACATTGAGGCAGCCACGACAGTGCAACACTCACAAAAGAGGACTTTCAGAACTGCTTCAGAAAGTGGCATGAACGATGGGATAAGTGTGCTTGAAGCGAGGGGGATTAATGGCAATGTGTCTTTTACTGTAATAAATTTTATTTAAACATTCACTGTACTGTTTGATCACATCTTATATATCAAGATGTAGCTTTTAACTTAGAAGTTTCTAAGATGAGTAGGCTTCATGTTTACTTTGCTTATGTTTACAAAGCCAATATAAACATAGGCACAACAGTTGATCCCCATTTATAAGGCATAACCCTCTTGTGAGGAATGTTGGTTTTTCAGTGAAGAAAGGGCTTAAGGTTCTTTTCTGAATCTGCTAGTGAATGTAAATTTAAATTTGTATCATTTCTAGGAAATGAGCAATTTTCTGTGTTGTTCTTATTGTTATCATACATTCAGAACCTCAGAAGAATTTAGGCTATCAATAATAAAATCGAATGCCCATTACAAGAGCTATTTGGGAAAAATATATTCTCTTATAAACACTAAGTACCCAAGAGACAAACAACTTGTAGAAAAAAATTCATTCCTTTGCATTGTCAAGTAGCAAGTTCCCAGAATAGCCATTCTAAAGTTAGTAATGAAAGCTGCTAATTTCTCTGAAAGTTAGCATTAAATGCAGTAGCAATTAGTAGCATAATATAGAAATTATTCCTCCTTTCCAGAATAATGTAAGTAGTTTATAGCAGATTATTCTGCTCTGTAATATATTTGCTGTAGTTTGCTTTGCTAAAGGAAAAAAACAAAGATTCAAATTAAACTATGCCTTTTTTGGTGTTTGATGATCCTGACTGCTGGAATAAGTGGCTTCATCCATGTCTGAATCTCCACGGTCTGAGTAATCCGTTGCATCAGATATGCCTGGTTTTTTAGCTTTGCTTCGGTTACTGTCAGTAGAAGTCCTCTTTTTTTCAGTGGCTTTGGATATGACAGATGGGGAAGGGCTGCCATGTTGTGATTCCTGCCAGGTTCGGTTGCCTACATGGCTGGCAAAGAAACCATTGACCTGGCTCTGGGACAAGCTGGCACTCTCGGTCCTGGAATCTTGAGAACTCAGGCTCCCTTCCCGCAGGCCCCCAGGCAGCCCAAAAGAGCTTTCTGAGATGTGCCTCAGGGTAGCACGTGACCAGCGGTGCTCCTCAGAAGAATCTATAGCACTGTCTTGCATGTAGGAAGGCTTCTTCATGTAATTTTTCATGCCATTGGCAATGTGCACAGGAGTAGAAGGCACTAAAAGTCAAAATCCATCAATGAAAATAGCAGGTTAGTGACACATATGCCTGTGCTTACACACATGCACGATATTTGCTGATGACTGCTGGGAGGATTTTACATGGAATAACACATGTACAACACCTGACCCGGGACCTGGAACCATGACAAAGACCCAACAGATAAAGAAGATGCTTTCTGTTTCCTCTGCTCCCTCCTTTGTGCATTCTTGAGGCAACTTCTATTGAAATGCATACCCCCTTCACCTTTACTCCCCATTTCTGTTCTCTGAGGCTTATTTCAGGTGAGTCTCCCCTATGAAGAATTTCTTGATTCCCTATCTAGAGGTAATTTGGGTCTCCAAAAATCCTTGATTTTTATTTAATGGTTATTTATATGTATTATACTGTCCTACAAGATTGCATTTTTTGGACTCGAAATAATTATCAAGAAAGGTAACTCCAGGAAGCATTTGAGATCTTGCTCCCTGGCATATGTCATCA
This sequence comes from Hipposideros armiger, assembly GCF_001890085.2. Classification (NCBI taxonomy): domain Eukaryota; kingdom Metazoa; phylum Chordata; class Mammalia; order Chiroptera; family Hipposideridae; genus Hipposideros; species Hipposideros armiger. The sequence continues at coordinate 270,743 of NW_017731865.1, read as the reverse complement.
CTTTGCTCAAATAATCACTTATAAAAATTGAAAAGAAAAAAAGAAAAAAGAAAGGTAACTCCAAATTTTTTATATAATAGCTTTTACTAAAAGCTACTTAAGGAAGCTTTCCTAAGACACAAACCACAGAAGACATGTGCAAAAGAATTACAGATGCAAATTTACAAAAAATTAAAAGTTTTATGTAGTAAGCAAAGTCCAGAGAACTTAAAAGAGTAATGAGCAACTGGAGAGAAAATATATGGAAAAATAACAAAAAATAAAGTTAAAATCTCTAATACACAAAGAGTTTCTTAAAGTCAATTAGAAAGAGTTTAAAACTCCTATGGAATAGGGTATGATATGTAAACTGGAAATTCAGAGTAAAATCTTCAAAACTAATAAATACATGAAAATAGATTCTCACTGTTGCTCAGGGATATGCAGTTCAATGCAATTTTCTACTTATTTGGTTGACAAAAATGAGAATGGCTGATAATTTCTCACACTGCTAATATGTGAAGAGCACTGTCATATCTACTTGGTTGACTGTAAATTGATAAAATTTAGGCAAATTGGTAGCATTTGTCAAAAAAATTAATGTGCATATTACTTAATCTACTTCTAAGTAGTATCTAGAATCTCTAGAAATATGAACATTTTCAATGGTATGTAAACAAGTGCATTTGTTGGAACAACATTTGTAATAGAATTATAGCTAACCTGGATACACAACAAAAGAAAAAAAATAAATTTTGATATAAACATAAAATATAATGCCACATTAAAAGGGTATATATTCATGGGTGTCTAGAATATATTGAGTAAGCAAGTTACAGATTGATATTCAGGATATAAATAATAATTGTAGATTTAGTGAAAAACAGTGTGTATGTATTATACACACACTTGCATTTTTTTTTTAGAATTTATCTATAATATACACAAGGCTACATACATACATACCAAATAGTTTCCCTAGGAAACAGGGTAAGGGGACGTTTATTTTTATTTTTTTATTTTATTTTTTTTAGCTGAACCACCCTGCCACCTGTTGGCAACTCAGCAGCAGCTCAGCTTGGGCCAGGAATTGAAGCGGTGACACCGTTGCTCAGAGCTAGCATTCTTGAGTGAGCTCTTAACCAACTGAGCCACTCGGCTGGCCCTAGGGTAAGGGGACTTTTTAGTTCTTACTTCATAGGTTTCTGTATAAATTGGATTCATTTAAATAAACTAGTATATACTATAACTTTAAAAAAATTAGGGAACAAAAAGCCTTCTTCTTTGGTAGTTGGTAATTGAGAAGGACTGCCTGAGGTACATACTAATAATGTTCTAGGTTTTTTGAGCTTTATCTCTTTTCAAGTTACACTACAGTATAGCTACACACCACGATTAATCTACCTTTCTAAAAAATAATCTCACAGAACTATAACATTATGCTTTTAACTTTTATTGAGGATGGATAGTAAAAGATAAAATAACCTCATGAAAGTGTGCCAGGGAGAAAGCTTTCTCGATCCCCATACCAGGTAAAGTTCTGTTAAATGCTCTCTCAGCACCTTGGACTTCTTCCTAACACTTATCATAGTTCTCGTTGTTCAAAACCTGTCACCTCCACTAAAGGGTAAGTTCCATGAGGGTAGAGGTTCTGTATCTTTCTTGTACATTACAGGCATTCAATTGAATAAATGAATAAATTTTCTCTAAAACATCTATTGAAAACAAAATTAAGAAGAGTCACTTAGAGCATTATTCAGGGAGAAAATCAGTTTCTTTTGAATTCATATGCTCTTTTGCCAAAATAATGGTGAGTAATGGAACCCAATGTTCTGCTTTTTTTTTTTTTTTTCCGGTCCTAGCCGCTTGAAAGTAAGAAATATGCTACCATTTTCAACTGCTGTCGTCTTCCTTTCCCTAGGCTACAATTAGATCATAAGGCTCTTTTGAGCAGTGGTGGTGGTTTCTCTTTGTTGTGTCTATTCATAGTAAACAAGTGCTGAAACTATTATTTACATTAGTATATATTATATATACACACAATATATGTAGTATTTCATGAATAAAAGAGGAAACCAGTCATCGGTATAAAATGCAAGAAATATTTACAATGTATGATTCACCTGTATAAAATTTAAGAAATTTTTGTCACATCATATTGTATGAAAGTTTGTTTTTTGTTTCTATTTTATAATTGTTTAAAGTTATGCCTAAAATTCACTATCTAAACTAACTAAACCATCTATGAACTAATTCTTATACATACTTCCCAGTATCTTTGGGATGAAAGTAATTTACATGTACCAGCACATCAATGTTTTTGAAAGATACTGTTAATAATGATAGCTAAAACTCACATTTAAGTGCTTAATAGATACCAGGCAATGTGCCAATCTCTTTACATGCATAATCTTATTTAATTTTCACAATTTACAAGATAAGCACTTTTATATTCACCATTTGATAGATGAGCAGAATGAGACCTAGCAAGTTCAAATGATTTACTCAGGGTATGTATTATTAAGTGGCAGAGCCAGAATCTAACCCCAGGCTCTGGAGCCCTGCCCACTGCCCACTGCCCACTGCATGTGCAATGTGGGCTTCCTTCACAAACACTGCCCTTCCACTTGAACCTCATAACAACTCTGCTCGAGGCAGACAAGGCAGGCCCGTGATCCTCTCTTCTTAAAGAAAATAACTGTGGCTCAAGAGGACTTAAGTCACACAGCTAATAAGTGGCCTAGCAATGGCTCAAACTCAATTCGCCTGATCTCTATCAAGTGCCTTTTCTCCCACCACATGCCAATGGCAGGGATGATCAGATAAAATGATATGGTCTTGTTTTTAAATTTCTGGTATGTTGTTATTCTTTTCCTTTGTATGATTTGATTCAGGACAGGACTTCATAAATAACTATTATGTCACTGCATTAATTAGGCAATGATAATGAATTTGATTTCTGATTTGACTTAAGAAATGATGGAAAACACCAAGTATTCCGGAGGATTTACTTACGTGTCATCAATTTTGCACAACAAATCCATTTTAATGCATGTACAGTTGACCCTTGAACCACACAGGTTTGAACTGCATGGGTCCATTTATACAGTTTTTTTTTTATTAAATATCTGTACTGTTTTCAATCCGTGGCTGGGAGTCTGTGGATGTGGAGGGCCAACTGTATGCCTTGATCTAAGCCGTATTATATAGGGGATTTCGGCATTCATGAATTTTGGTATTCACAGGGGGTCCTGGAGCCAATCCCCTGCCAGGAGACAACTTAAGTTTTGGGGGAGTCAAAAGATATGCAAGAAATTCCAACTGCATGGGGTAGGGGGATTGGTGCCCCTAATCCCTGGGTTGTTGAAGGGTCAACTATATTACTAAAGAAGAATGAAATAAAAAAATCTTTGAAGTGATGAATGAAAAAATCATACTGATGCATAAAATTAAAAGTATCAGAACTATACATTTAGCACTTCCAGAAAGGAAATAAGGAGCTGAAATCCAATTGGGCCAAAGTATTAAAGTTCTTGTGAAAAGTGAAACAGAACACACAGCTAAAAGACATTTACAACATTACCTTTGGGTATCTTTTCTTTTGGCTGAGAGATAACAAGTGTCACATCTTCAGGTGCATTTTGCAGAATGTCAATTGCAGCATGGTGGCTGACCCCCTCTAGACTCACACTATTTACAGATATCAAACGGTCTCCTGTAAAAATAGACAATCCAGTATATTCAATGACAAAGAGAAATTCATGCTAAACCTTAGAAATGTCACGCTCCCCTCATAATTTTTGTTTTGCCCATGTTTCACTTTTGACATCGGTGCAAATTCCTGCCTATCAATAAATACCGTACTTAGGAAATTTCCTAAACTGTAAAGTACCTGGCTTTAGGCATCCGTCCAAGTCAGCTGGTCCTCCAGGGGTAATTGAACTAATAAATACACCTAGGTCCAGTCTTCCCATCTTCTCTCCACCAATAATCTGAAATCCTGTGAAACAGCACATTTTGAAAAGATCTTCATGATACTGGTACTTTCAATGACTAATGATTAAGGCCGTTTGACACACAGAAGTGTAGAGACTGTTATAGCAAATATGACTAATAGGTGACATACATGAGATGGGACTGTTAAGTCTGGTGGAAGTGCTTCTTGTCAGCACTTCATCTTTGACATTTCGTGGTTGGGCGGGTGGGTGAAGGGGTTGTGGGTGAGCAGCCAGTATCCTGATCAGAAGCAGGTTGGTGCCTCAATGCCAATGCCATGCCATAGACTTTCAGACTCTCACAGTGACTTACCTAAGCCATACTTTGCGTCTTTTTTCAGGTTCACCAAGGTGATCTCCCTTTCTGGTGAAGATACTATGCTCCATCTTTTGTGTAGCACATCTATTGAAAATGTATAATTTTAAGATAAAATAAACATAACATGTTCATGCATTAAGACTGTCTGCTTAATAGCTCATTAATAGATTTCTTGGTCACATAAAATATAAAATTATATTTTAAATAATATGCCATCGTCTTGTGTTTGATAGTGACTTATAGTTTACAAATGACCGTATGTTATCACATTTATTCCTTATAAATGATTCCTGTGAAATAAGTATATTTAAGTGAGAAATAAGTTAATATCAAGAGGTTTAATAATTTGAACAGGTTTACTCAGCCAGTACTGACAAGAGCCAAATCTTAAATTTAGGTTCCTGACTCCTTGCTTTCTGTTGCATCCCAGTTGACTTCCTGAATTTGACAATGTTCAATGTGTTAAGAGTTCCCTACTAATAAGTGGTTGACGTTTTTATTTATAATGAGTAAAATATTCATGGTAAGTTCTAGAGTTGAACAGCAATAAGAATAGAAATGATTTTAAAAAATCTCAATAATGACTTGGCTAGAACCTTTACACTCAGAGGACTGCCATTTATTTCTTATTTTATTTGTTAAACAATCTCATGAGGTAGGTAAAGAGATTTTTAATCATTGTTTTATAAATGAAAAGTAATAGTTCATGGCTTGTTCAACATTTCAGCTAGTATCACTGTTGAGGAAAATGTCATAAGTCAGTATTTGGTTATGCTGGTTAAATATTACAATTAATTTTTTCTTACTTCCACTTGTTTTTTTATTTTTTAAAATAGGCTAATCATTCCAAATGTCTCCTAAATTAAACCAATAAATACATTACTTGTCATTTTAATAACATTACTTCATTTACTCAGCAATCTGATCATTTGAAAAAACACACTCTCTCTCCTTATAAGCTGAATTGCACCCCTTCTTCCTTCCCACCCCCCTCGATTTATATGTTGAAGCCCCAGCTCCCAGCACCTCCGAATTTGACCATATTTGGACATAGGTTTTGAAAGAGATAATTAAGTTACAATAAAGTCTTTAAGGCAGGCCCTCATCCAGTATGACTGCTGTCTTTGTAAGAGAGATTTGGATACAGATGTGTCCGCTCAGAGGGAAGACCATGTGAAGACAGACAGGGACGAATGCCACCTACAAAGAGGGATGGCTGCCACCTACCAGCCATGGCAAGAGGTCTCAGAAGAAACCAATGTTGCTAACAATGTGATCTCAGACTACTAGTCTCCAGACTGTGAGAAAATAAATTTCTTTTGTTAAGCCAACTAACCTGTGGGACCTTGTTGTAGCAGCCCTAGCAAATTAATACACTTCCTAACGTCAATTACAATTTGATAGTTCAAACTGGTCTGTGTGAGGCGGTGATAGTGGTGGTGAGTGAGTTCAGCACAAAAAGATATTTTTGTAAACTGTATCTTCAAATTTATCTCTACATAGCTCTTAAACATGTTGAAGCTTTTTGAAAATTAGGGGTTATTTGCCAACATATGATTTACCCATTAAGATGTATTAATTTGTTGTAAATACTTTATTGTACATGTATTAATGCTTAAATGATGTATATGTGATACTTCATATTCTAGAAATAAATTCCTTTAATTTCAGAAAATGAAAATAATCATTTGCTCTCTGGAGTGAATTAATCTTGACCCTTAAACACCAAGTATTGGTGCAAGTTTCCTAGTTCCCTGTAGTATACATGTCCATATTTTGTTGTCTTTTTTATCAAAACTCAGTTATAAACTTAGTTATAATCAATGAGAGTAATAGTAATTCAGTATTCCTAATTAATTATTGAGATCCCCCCAGATCACTGGACAGTGGTGTGAAGAGCCTTATATATTAGGAATATACATATAAGCGTCAACTCCATGAATTAGTTAATGCCTAGCTTACTTAGTACTATCATCTAAGCATCCAAGGTACTTTTATCCTAAAATAGGTAATTAACTCTAATTTTCAGCTAGAACCAAATACAAAACACAACTGAACAAAACCCATAAAATAAAATGAAACAAATAAGTGAGTGAGGCCACACAGGTAATATATGTAAACTTTTGTCACCATCGTGAAGACAAAGTCCATTTGCTTTATACACAGTGTTTTTGCCTTCAATTATAAAACTGATACTCTTAACATTCCCAAGGAGTATCTGCTAGAAGTCAAAGGTATTGATTCAAAGAATAAAAATCTCATTTTCTTTATTTTCATTTCCAACATACACACTAACAAGATTGGCTATTTATATTACTTATTTGGCTAGAAAATGTCTATTAAGATATATCCTAGGTAAACATTATTGAAATGCAAGCACACACACACACACACACACACACACACACACACACACAATTTTTGTATTTATTTATTTCCCTAACTAGAAGCAATATATTAAGATCTCTATATTCAAGGATTCACCAGTGAGATCTGAGCGAGCATTCATTCATTCATTCAATTATTCTTTCATCCTTCAAATGTTTACTGAACAATTTTCCTGTCCATGTCCCTCACGAGGCAATTAGGGAAAATAAAACGAGATAATGTATATGAAAGCTGCTAGCATAGTAAATGGGAGTTGAATCAGACCAGGCTAGATGAGCAAAGATCTAGCCTGACTGGTAAATAGAACGTTGTTAAGACTGTCAGTGAAATAGCTGCATTGCAAAGGCATGATGAGTCAGACCTATCAGAGAGGAGAGGCTTCTTTCTGCTAGAAATAAAGACTTCCAGGAAATGGGGTAGGATTTTAATAAGCGGATGATGGGGATGTTATACAGCAACAAGTAAGGCATTAGCAAAAGCTGAGATGGAAAGAAGGCAGAAAGGTTCTGGGGAAATGTCATTGATCAGTTTAGCTAGAGTACAAGACTTGAATAGGGTGGAGTTGAATATTCTTTTGGAAGGGGAAGCTTTGCTAACCCACTCTTTTTAATAGTGATGCCTCCCCAAAGTTCCACGCCCCCATAAAGTGAGTTATTAATGTGAGGACAGAAGGAAGGATGTTGGTATGCAACTACATGTTGTTATTATATAATACTCTGCACACACCAAGTTTCTATTTATCTTTGTATTCTATTCACATAAATGTTCAAATACTTTTTCCATTGGTTTAAAAAAACGGGGAGGGAGGTGGGAGTATCTGAGGGTATATAACACATGACCTAAACTTAAAAGATATTTATAGAATTCAGTGAGGACTGAATAGAAGATGAATCTCTGAAAGTGAAGCTAGATATTTCAAGTACCAAGATATTTCTGAGTTATTTTAATTATATGGAAACAAGCATTAGAATTCAAGGAGTACATATCTTTAAATCCTTAAAAGAATTTTCTTTTCCTACTAATATACTACTCTATGATACAGCAAATTCTGCAAATATTTTAAAGTGAAAAAGAGCTTCAACTTGAAATTTCTACTTCACTGAGTTAAACATGCTGTAGTATCACGTAACTATCAGTGTCATTCTCAATCATGTTTACCTGGGAAACATCTTAAGAATAATTGATAAATGTGTAATTCAGAAATGAAATGTGTATCCTCTCTGCACTAGAGAATTGTTCCAATGCTGCCTTTCTCGTCTCTCTTAAGGTTCATGTGGACATAGATAGCTACTAAATAGACTAATAATACGAGTAGATATAGCTATGAGTAAACATTGAATTTCCCAGTAAAAGCATATTTCTGATAGAGCCAAGCCACATAATCAATCTAAGTAGGCGTGAACAATTTTTTTTGGCAAGAAAAACTAATTTCTTGGTTACAGATATAGACCCTTGTGACTTATAGGGCAGCTCGATGCCACTGATTCTAAGATGAACTGGACTATAGATGAAGGAGGCTCTGGATGAATCCATCACTCACTCTAGGGAACAAGACCCATTTCAAACCCTGGGGATGGTGGGTCAGTAGCACCATATTGGTATAAAAACAAAGAGAAGCATTTTTCATTGTTATACTACCTAATATATGAACTGCTCTGGGGGTAGAAAGACGGGATAACAGAAACTTGGGTGTTTTCTGTGCCAGCACTAATTGACCGAGTGAATTGGGACCACGTAGCATCTCAGCGACTCATTTAACTCATCCATAGAATGAAAAGGCTTGGTTTGTACACACTTTTAAGTTCCTTTCAGTCCTCAATTTATTTTTATTTTATTTATTTATTTTTTTTAGCTGAGCCATCCTGCCACCTGTTGGCAGCTCAGCGGCTGCTCAGCTCGGGCTGGGACTCAAACTGCTGTTGCTCAGAGCTCAAACTCTTGAGCGAGCTCTTAACCAACTGAGCCACTCAGCCGGCCCTCAGTCCTCAATTTAGTTGACTCTTTTGCTTCTGATTAATTCTCATATCTGAATTCTTTGGGCTTTTTATTATAATTTTCAACTTTGTACGTATTTAACTAAACCTTATGTGGAAAAAAACCTAGCATTTAAAATTACATTGGTCCTTGACATCTGAATAAACAAAGTGTGTTTTAAAGTCTCACTTCTGTTTGCACAACATTTTATTACTTGGAATTAAGACTGCTCATAAAGACAATAATCAGTTTTAATATTGGGAAAAGCTTGCTTTACTGTGTGTACGAAGTTACTCTGCATCAGGATAACCTATTTTACATGAACTTTTTGTTTGTTTTTTGCATTTTGTTTTTGTTAAAGAGTTTTTGACCCTATTTTTGTGGTTTAGAGAGGAAGGAAGGTGACAAATCCAGCTAAAAATTACTTTTCAATTGTACAATGATCCTGAATTATAGTAAAACAAGAAACACTGAAAAACAATTTGACATAATTCTTACACAAGTTCTACATTTTTTTTTGGTTTGGTTTCACTATCTTAGGTAGAAATAAGAAGTGTATTTTTTGAAAGGTTAAGCAACCTTTTTTTTTTTTTGAAATCACAGTAAAAAAATTTGAATCCTTTCCATATCTCCGTTTCATGAGATTAGAAGACTCATGCCTTTTTCCCTTTATCTTCTCTTTCAAGTTTCACATTCTTTAAGGGTCTCTCAAAGTAGTAAAAGGTGAAGCTTGAATTTTATTCGTTGGTTCTTATATTACATGATAAATACTTTAATATTAACTGATGCTCATTTCTAATTTTCTAATAATCTTGACCAGCAAGAAAGACATTGAAATTAGAATAAGAAGTCCCATATTTGACTCATGGGCAAGTACTAAACTTTTTTATCCTTAGTTACCTTATTTAGAAAAACATGTTTGACCTGCTCTATTATGTGAAAACTCATCTCAACACAGCACTATTTCAGGGCTACTTGGGCAGATTCAAAAATAATTTTGAAGAAAACATAGTCTTTTCTGCAAGCCAACTGGGATATACCTCCATAGGAAGGTGGATGGGCCCTTCCTCTGTAGGGGGGAGGTGGGAAGATGAAGTTTCTTAAAGTTTAAACAGAAAAACTGCCCTGCACATGCTGCTCATGTGGTGTCCAATGTAAATTCATATTCTTTTCCATCAGAAACTAGGTTAAAACACATTTCAAGTTCTCATCCTTGAATAGATTATTATGCAGCTTCTTTCAACAGTTTACCTGGGAGAAACAGTACTTATGATTAATTAGGGATTATATGCTAGGAGACAGTCTAAAGAATGAAATAGAGCATGGGCTCTGGAAACAGACTCCCTGCATTCAAATCATGGCTCAGGCCCTTGCTAGCTCTATGACCTTCTGCACAACTCAATCTCTGTACCCTTTGGTTTCTCATTTGTGAAAAGGAAATAACATTAGCACGGGCCTCATAGGATTGTTGTGGAGGTTAAATGAGAAATAAAGTCCTTAGAACAGTGTTTGGCACATAGTAAGCACTCAATCAATAACTGTTAGTCAAGAATTATTGTCATTATAGATATGTTACTGAGTTATTTTAACCAGAGTGGTATTCTAAATTCAGTCCATGTAAGATATTTAATCATCATAAAGATATATACCAGGGTCTTAGTAACTTAGACACAAGTATAAGTTCATATTTATAAAGCTTTTTCTTTAATGATATGCCCTCAGATTTTTCAATGTTCACACCTTTTATTTAAAAATGAGGTGAAAAAAATCCTACATTTGCTATGAGTATTTAATATATTATATGTAGTTTTACTTTGACATGATTTCACTTCCAAGAAAAATTTTCCTCTCTCGAAGAACTTGTGTATTTCTTTTTTTCTCTCTCTTTTTTTAAGACTTTTATTGGGGAATTGGGGGATGGGAACAGTGTTGGGGAATTGGAAGGGGAACAGACAAGTTGCTGTCCTTTTTTGTTCTTCAGTCTAGTTGTGGAGGACGTTGCTTCACTGGCCCAAGTTGGCACCACCATTGTGCTCTTCCCGGATGAGGCA
>NW_017731865.1:222515-259916 GCF_001890085.2 Hipposideros armiger | reverse complement strand
AGCCCAGCTCCAGGTTGAGCTGTTGTTCAGCATCTTAGCTGTAGAGGGCAGTGTCACTGGCCCTCATGTATGGGATCCGAACCGGGGCCCTCTGGCGTCCCAAGCCAGCTCTTAACCAACGCACCACTCGGCCGGCCCTGGTGTGTGTATTTCTATTAGAGAATAAGAATTATACAAAATAGCTCCCTGGTGTTTGATGGTTTTGATCTCCAAAAACAGATTCATATGGTTCAGCCTATTCTTATGTCTTGATTTTTTGCTTTGGTTGTCAGGAAAATTAGAACTAAACTTAAAGCTTCATCAAGTTTAACTATATTAACACATTTGATTAGCATTCTTTCTCATTAGACTTCTGATGATTTCAACTTCAAGAGTTTGAGGGTAAGATTTAAAACATTTTTGGAAGAAAGCACCATATGCATAGTAATAACACATTCTTCTACCTATGAAAGGTGTTAGGAAGATGAAACAAGATAATGTACATGAAAGTATTTTGCATCAGAATTCTAAAAATTTTGAATCCACTGCCTTTCAAGTTACTGCACAAAGTTTCTTCCTATAACTTTGTTTCTTCTTAGTCTTTTTCTTAACTATAAATCTCAACATTTTCAGTCTTCAAATTCTTCCCCCAGTATTGAAGATAAGACTCAAAACTAGTCCCTGTGTATTCCTGTGCTTCACCCTTACACGCACATGCCTCCACGTTGTGATAACAGATTGCAGTTCCCTGAATCTGTTATCTTCCCACATTTCACATTTCTCTGATCACACTATGTCCTTGGTCTGGAATGCTTATCCACACCATTCAGCCCAAATAAATCCTCCTTTTATTTCAAGATTCAGCTCAAGCATCCCTTTAAAATAACTGCCTCAGTTAAAACTCTTTTTAATCAAAATTATCTCTCACCTGAACTACTATCTTAGCTTCCCCGTTAGTGTCCTTATCTTTAATTTGTCATTTCTCTAATTCATCAACATTAGCCTACTTTACAGGTCCCATCACATCACTATGATGCTACAAAATACAATTCTCCTTTGACTCCAATGTAAGGCCTAAATCCTTGGCATGGAATTGGAGACTCTTCATTACTAGCTCTAAGACTATCTCATAAAATACAAGAGAAAAGATATGATGGAAATGAGGGGAAAAACATTTTATAAACCTACCATTTTCTTTTAAGGGTACTTGGGATGAAGAATTTCCAGAACTATGCAAAGTCATTCCTGTGGTATAAATTAAATTAATTAGACAGCTTATAAAATGGTTAGATACTAGATATTGAATTTTTATCTGATAAATTCATAAAAAGCAATAAAACATTAAGGCAGCAACATTTTCTCTTATTTACGCTCAGAATAATATGTCTTCCCACATGGGCTTATTTACCATTTTTAATGTTCAAGTTAAGCACATCAACTTGTTTTGCAGAATTAATTTAAAAACAAATGTATTGTTTCTGACAATGACATTTTGATATGCCAAATATGAAATGATGAACCGAAATGAATTTTGAAAACATTTGTTCAAATGGTAAAAGAAAATACAATATTCAATAAGAATGAATAATCTTAAAAACAAATGCAGAAAATAAATTTTCATGGGTGAGCTGTATTTCATCTGTTTTTCTACAGAATATTTATTACTCTACATCTGGTAATGTGACAAATTTTTATGTAGACCAAAAGCTTCCTAATGAAAATAGCTTAGACTATATAACAAATCCCAGTACAGTGAATGTATTTTGAAAAATGTTTTCTAAAAAGATTGAATCAGTGTCTCCTTGGGCTACTTTTAACACATAAGGTGACCTATAGAATGAAATCTTGCCTTTTATCTGTTTAAAGTTTTTTTTAAAATCAATTTAAATTGATGACAGTATAATCTCTGAAAGTTGTAGAAGCCTACCTTAATAAAGTAATGTTGCTTTCTATAGATATTTATCAACTATAATGTAGAGTTCTCTTTTGACTTCATTTGCTCCACATATCCTCAATCCATTTACAGGATGAGAAAATACTACTTTCTAGCTTTGTGTAATTAGAGGTTCAATGATCAAACGTTGGTCTAAGGGAAAGTTAATCAGTATTATTTGGTTAAACAAGAGCAGAAGAGATTATCCTTGTTTCCTTTTTGTCTCCCCAGCTATTTCCTATTTTGAGTTATCATTCAGACCTCGTTGCTTAAATACCTACTCTTCTGAAAGACCGATTCCAATGCTTTTCCATTTTAAGCTGCATAAAGCAACAGGAAACCCGAACTATTTATCTCATAAGGTAGTGTGTGTTTATAAAGACACACAACTTCTAGACTTAAATAATTAAGAGGCCTCTGCAAGCTGGGAGAAATTTGAAAAACTTAACTAAGAATTTCTACCTATCAACTATAGCACATTCATAAAATTATCTGTTTTTAGAGATAATTCCATTCATGTTAAGCTGAAAGTACCCTAAATAAACCTTTCTTCAGAAAAGAAAGCATTAGTGGAGTCTACTCTCACAGGCTTGGAAGGAAAATCCAAAGAAAGGATCTCCGAAGCCGCGGTACCAGCCTGTCCAGGTTCTCTCGTTAAGACTGTCAAGGCTTTTAACTGCCATTGAGAGAAAGCTAAGCAATAAATAGTCTGTGCCACGGAGCAATCACTCGTTAAGTCAATTTTTGATTTGACTTGGTGCATTTTAAGCGGCCTAAAATTTTATAGTCACAAACAAGTTTTGCAATTAGGACATAGGACCCCAAAGAATTCCTTGGTAAATCACATTATCTTGTTCACTTCACTATGAGCATGAGGTATGGGAGAAAGAAGGTAAGCTTGTTTATGCTGACCTATAACATATGCTTGACCAGGGTCTTCAAAAGATGAGGAGTCTGATTCATGTTTCCTCCTTTCAGGACTTCTATTTAAGCTTGCAACAGACTTTGCGCTAAAGAGGGAAAAGGAAAGTAGGACGGGCAAGTGTCAATGTAAAAAAAAAAAAAAAAAAGGTGAAAATAATAAAACATCAAGACAAAAAACAAATGTATGAAATGCAGATTTTACAAACAGGGAGTTTGGGTTAGGCCGTTAGGTTCTTACTTATTAAGCTTTGTGAATCCTGCCAGAGACTCTGTATCAGATCTTGCCATCTGGTGAAATGGTTTTCCTACCAACTCCGCAATGCTTTGTGGTGGCGATTCCATGTTAACAATGACATTTTTCCGATGAGGAAAGAGAGAGGCCTGACTGAGATCGTGATACGATTTACTCATCCCTCTAGGCTTTTCCTCCCAGGAAGCTTTGTCACTCTTCTCTTTTGCACTGTTTTGCAGGGGCTGGTAAAGCGACAGCTCTGAGCAGGAGAGCCTCTTCAGAATCTCAGCTTGCACTGACAGGGGTCGGACGGCAAGTTTGTTGAGGGTGCTGCTGGCCAGGCTGCCAGTGCTGATGGCTCGTCCCATAGTAAATCCTCTAACGGACTCTGCTTGGAGATTCAGGCTCCTAAACGAAGCTCTCTCTACAAGGAAACAGGATTGCTTTACACGATGGGAACACCGCAGTACCTTTATGAGAAGAGTTACTTTAATAAATAAAATACAGCATGCAGTTTTAATCGTTTTGACTGCCAGGGTAAGTAGGTAGCTGCCAGGGTGTGGCAATCAAGGACTTGAAAAAGAGGTTGGAAGCTCTTGGTTTTCATACCATCTCTCCATCCTTGTAGCTTTCTCACATCCAGGGCCCGGTCAGCGTTTCCTACTTCATCTAATGATTCCCTTGGATTCAATAATGTTTGGGGGCTTCAGGCTTGCTGACCCCAAGTTCCCAATTATGAGTTCCAGTTAGAAATGAGAATGATATTTGACAGAGAAATGTTCAACCCTAAGTAGTGCATCTGCTAAAATACCAGCAAACCAAGGATGGGGAGAGGGAAGACGAAACCTCCATAGGCCGACATGGTGAGACCGTGCCTTAAAAAGAAGCTGCGCAGAGCACGCTGCCCAGAGAACAAGTTCCTGATTATTAACATTTTTAAAAGCTGATGGTTGCAAAATTCTGTGAATATACTAAAAACCACTGAATTGTACACTTTAAGTGGCTGGATTATAGGGTGTGTTAATTATATCTCAATAAAACTGTTAACAAAGGGAAAAAATCCTTTTAGGCAAATTATTTATTTTGTAATTTCGTTACTATGCCAATCCCACCATCCACCTTGGTGACTTCGCATGATTTAACTGAGGCACAGAGTCGTGGGAGAATCAAATATTACTTGTCTTCTTTCTCTTAGTTTCTGGTAATTAACATGATCAAGGAGTTCTTTTCCTGCTTAAATTGCTTTTACTCCTAAACATAGATCCAAGGGCTTCTTTTAGAGGCTAAGTTTAGAGGTAACTTTGTAACAAGTGCTTGGCTATTCTGTGTTGGAGAACCAATGTCATGGCAGTCACTTGCAGCTTTTGAACAGTTGAGGCTATTAACAAAAAAGCACTACATCACACAATTTTAGCATCAAAATCCTTTCATGTAAATAATGGACCAGGAGCACAGAATTTCAAATGATTTAGTTGTTCATGCATTAGTAACCCACATCACAAGGCACCCGTTTGCTGCCCACCATGCAAAGTATCAACCCCGTGTCACACTTTAACAGAATACAACTTGACCACTAAGTAAAACAGCTGCGAAAACTTTCTTTTAAAAAGAAAATGTCAACTGTTGCTGACTTAGATTTTTAGATTCTGTTTCATTATCTTCTAATTCCTAAGATTAATAATCAATATTTCATCTCAGGCATACAGAGATAGGAAAATACTGAAGGTTTTTAATATTCATGCATCAGGATGAAGTTTAAATAAACATGTCTCATTGTCACCAGGAAAATTCAACATTCTTTTGCTGAAGTAGAAGTGGACACCAACTTAAAACACGATAAAAAAAAAAAAAAAGACTATGGCTTAAAACTTCCCCGAATGATCTTTAGCCTAAAACAGAGTTTTTATTAGGGCAGATAACATTATTTCTATTTTTACTTTGATAATAGACTTTACTAAAAGATGCAAAACTGAGTCTTACACAGATTCAATTATGAGGAAATATCTTCATACCCGATAGATTCTTCACCCTTAAGGAAAAGGTAGACCAAACTATGGCAGGAATAGGGACAGCCAGTTCAGTTTAGGATGTATCTGTTTTATTAAACATCAAGGATTATGCTATTCAAATCCATTCATAGTTTACTACTGAGTAGGACTTAAAATACTGCATATGTTCATGGAATGGGATAATAAACCATCCAGCTACCTAGTCTGGCCTACTGCCTTTCACCTGAAAGGACTCCAACATGGCCAGGATGTGAAAAAAACAACATTAGAATGAGCTTACATCCTAATAGTAATGTTTCAAATTTGAACTCAAAGGCTCGCTAGTTCCACACAGTCTGCACCCCACACTTCCTAACCTCCATTTGTGTTGTAATTCCTTACATCATCAACTTAATGGTATGCTCTTGAGGAGAGGGGCTTCATTTCTGTTATCCCACAGCACCCAGCTCTTACAAGTAGTTAGTGCTCAATAAATGATTATTAATCTTAATTTAATTCCATGCAAGTTAGTTTTCAGGGAACTCATTACCTAGAAAGAGTACTGGATTAGCATTAAGAGATCAGGGTTCTAGCCTTGTTTGACCTCTAACTCTAAGGTTAGGTGAGCCACTTTCTTCTCTGAACCTGTTTCTCCCATTCAGAAAAAATTTGGACTTACTAGCTTCTAAGGTTCTTTCTAGCACCAATACACTATGACACTAAGGAGGTAGGTAACATACTTTAACTTCCTATAGACAATACCAGTAGTCTAATACAGATAGTTAAGTAGGCAGGCAGCTACTTCTAAGACGATTCTAAGCAGAAAAATAATTGCTTTGGAAGTTTAACAACACCTGGGGGAAAAAATGTAAGATAATACCATCTTAAAGTGCTTTCACATATGAGTTCAGGATACACAGCTGATGGATTCCTAGGGGCAAACATGTGTGACACAGAAAGCACTCCCTCTTTGTGGATGAAGAAAACGAGACTCCAAAAAGTGGCACCAGTACTGCCACTGCCACTGCTACTACGACTACTGGTGATAACAGTGCTAAAACGATGTTGACGATGGTGATGACAATAATGAATATTTATTCAGTATTTACGCTATGCCAGGCACGTTTAAGGTACTCTACTGTATGATTTCACTTCATCTTCACAACAACCGTATGATGCACATGTTATCATTATGATAATCATTTTACAGATGGGGAACTAAAGCAGAGTTAAGTTTAAGTAGCCTGCCCAAAGTGTCAGAGCTTCTAAGTAACAAAGCCATGTTTGAACACCGGCACTCTGCATCCATATTTCATGCTCTTAAGTGCCACACTATATTGTTCTTCAGTATAAGAACTGTTGAGGATGGAAAGCTGGCTCCATCGTGACTCTTTTCACGATAGCACACTGTACCACCTCTATAATGATGTAACAACCTTCAGTTGCTCAATTCTCATTTATACTGAACAGAATATTAATCCAAGTATAACTCCCTCTAATAAGGCTGATATTTCACTATACTTTGAAAATATATAAGAGCATACATTTTTTAGCAGAGCAAAGAAAAGGAATAATGAGATTACTTTACAGCAGTAGTTACCATATCTTAGCATGCATTAACATCATTACTGAGAAAAGCCTATTAAAGTGCAGGTTGCAGGGACCTGATGCCCAAACATTGGGATTCATCAAGTTTCCGGTAGGTTTCTGGAATCATTTTTTTTTTTAGCTGAGCCATCCTGCCACCTGTTCGCAGCTCAGGGGCAGCTCAGCTTGGGTCGGGAATCAAACCAGCGACCCTGTTGCTCAGAGCTCTCACTCTTGAGCAAGCTCTTAACCAACTGAGCCACTCAGCCGGCCCCTAGGAATCTTCATTTTTAATAAACATACAGTCCCTACCGTCATGATTTTGCAAGGCTGACAAACATCTATTCATAGGTTGCCATCACCCCACTCTGATTCTACGGGGAATATATTTTCTGTAAGATTTCAGCACCTGAGAAAGTTTGGATAAAGAATTCACAGAGCTCCGCTGCACAAGGTCGTAAGTGATATCCCATTCAATTTTTTAACAAAATTCTTCAGAGTGTTTCACTGAAGTCTGTAAGAATTTATTAGGCAGAACTAGATTTTGTATAACTTTAATTTCTACATATGGTCTTTTGGAATAACTTTTACATATTTCTGTTTTGACTGAGGTATATTTTTCAGAGCGGAATTAGTTTCTTCTGCTGGTTCCTTTTTAGAAGGAACTGAAACCACTCTCCTGACCATTTACGTGGTACTGTGGTTATTTATCTTAGTCTCAGAATAAGTAACAGGTGGGAAATCTGCCATCCCTACAGCTATTACGGTGTAACTTCACTGTGCTGGGCGCGTCCTCCGCTTGCCCCTGCCTCTTTCCCATGTTCTTTCCCTCGTCTGGAAAGCCTTTCCATTTATCTTCAAATTGCTTAATTATTTTTGTCCTTCAAATTCCAATTCAACTGCCACTGCTCAAGTTCTCTAGCCTCTGATCTCCTTCTCCTCTTGTAGTGCGGACCATAGAATCTACATGATACAACCTGTTAGTAAAACCTTGACCCTCTGTTGTGTATTATTGTTTCATGTATGTTGGTCTTACCTTCCCAAATAGTGTATAAGTGTACTATGGATAGAAAATATGATCCAAACTTTTATAATATGTACATTAGCTAGCCTAGTCCTAAGCACAAAACAGACATTTCCACAGTTATTCCCTGACTGATCTGTGGTGCTGTTTTCAAAATGAACATGAAGTTGATGTGTTGGCTTCATTTGCGACATCTTTATAAACTTGACTTGGTCACTTAACTTTTTTGTACCTTGTAATTTTCATCCTCAATAGGCAAACTAAAATTTCTTTTAAAATTTGTGGCAAAAACCATGCACATACCCTGGAATCATCTATCCTAGTTTGCTTCTTCTTACCAATATCTTGGGCATCTTGGTTGCTCTGTCTTGCTCTCATCTGCAGCTGGAACTTATGCTGGGAAGAGCAGAGGTGCAGCAGGTACTGACATACCTTACTGTTGTCTGTCTGGAAGGCATGTTTGATTCCATCTGAGGTATTCTGCAATGTGATTTTCTTTTTCTACAATATTAAGCAGGGGTAGGAATAATTAGGATGCTTTTCTATCACTTTTATTACATGACCAAATTCTATAAACAACAATTAATAAGTAGATATTATTTTTATTTCACATTATTAGGCATGAGTATTCCTTGACCTGCATTTAATATCAATATAGAAAAAATAGCCCTGTATTATTACAAATTCAGGAAATAAATGAAATTAATATCATTTGCCACTTTTCAGAAATTATAGCCTGAATTCAACTGTACACCAGACGCCAGCAAGGGAAACAGTTTCCTTTAATGAGATTATTGCTATTTTGAATTACTGCAATGTTTACAAATACCAAACTATTTGAAAGAGAAATTACAAGAAATATGTGGTCTACTCCTTTGGGTAAAGAAAATGAAGTTAAACAAAAATTCGTTTATTACTATATAATAATGAGAGCTGTGATTCAGTCTAGAAGAATCTTGGTGGCATGAAGGCCAGGATGGAAGTTATGGGAAGTGAAAAGAAAATGTGGACATGGAGAGGAAATGGGCAATGTAATTGCTGGGCTGAAAGATGAACACATCAATATATAGAGATTGTGATACTTGCCATATTCAGGGAAAGGGGGGAGAACCACAAATCAGTCTCATCTCCCTGATGTTTCTTGAAAAACAAACGTCTCTTATGTAAGAGGGCATCCCGAAATGTCATGACCTATGTGGTGAGGCTTGAAGGTCATCTGTATCCCTTAGAAGACTAGCATTCAGCATGCCGGGGATCTAAGTCTAACATCGCTGGAGAATTGCTTAAGTCCAGTTAGATGTTACTCTAGCTCTTGGCTTGTTCCACTGTGCAAATTATTCTCTCTACTCCGTGCCCCTTGTCTTTACTTCAAATGAAAAATTGGCACAGAAACGTCAAATTTGGTAGGCTCACAAGAGGCACAATAACAGTGTTGCTCAAACTTCATTCATGCAGGCGCCATCTTCATAATTTCTGGCCTTGTTTATTTATAAATTTTTAAAATTGACTTTGCTTACTTATATTCACTTACAGAACCTTTGTATCACAACTGTAAATATAAAACCAGTACCATTTGTCTAAATAGAAACCAGCTATAAAAATATATAATGTAATAAAAACAAAATTCAGTTGTGAGAGATGAGAAGAGCGAAGGGTGACGTTTCCGTCTCCCCAGAGGCTGGTGGAAGGAAAAAAAGAGGGTTAAAAACAAGAGCTCTGTGTTAGAGAAAGCACTTCGGGTAAATAAGTTAAACATAGCAACAGTTTGCACTGGAAAGTGGTCTATTCTCTACTACTGGAGATCTTTAAAAATGAGCTAATCATAGCTAGTTCTATATATGGCAGGGCTGGGGTTACATCTTGGCAAATGACAGAGAGCTGAATGCTGGATGATTATCTGATTTGTTGACTTTCAAAACTGGTCTAAATTCAAACTGTATTTAATTAATCTTGGTTTCCTCCAGATACTTGCTCAGCTAGTATTTCCACTGGGGAAGGTAAATTAAATCCAGGTTAAGTTCCTGGTCTTGACACTCTTGAAAAGATAAGGAAGGTCTGGCTTTCCTTAGAGAAAGTACTATTATCTGGTAATCTTAGTGGTGCCTCTGGGTTTCATAGGAAACCAACCAATTAACCATTAAGTCTAGAACTGATTTCAAAAGTCTCTAGGTTGAAGATTATCTACTCAGTCGGGACCTTGACTGATAAACATTGTTCTGGTGAGACCATATTTCAGCCCAAATATATAAACTAAAGATGACAGTAGTTCCTGAATACCAGTAGGAAAACAAATACCTAAACATATTTTTGATTCATCTCTGGGGTTTGCCAATTCCATTTCAATGCTCAGATACTCCAACTACGTCCAGAATCAAAATATGGCATTATATAGCTCATTATCTTTCATAAACATGATTTTCTAAAAATCACTTTTCTAACTTTATGTCCATTGAGAGTATACACTAAACATTGAGAGTATACATTGAGAGTATTTACTAAAAAGTAAAACTGCAGAAAGTTCTGGGACTAGTTCATAAAATCCAGTTGATCTCTGGACCACTGGGATTCAAATACAGTCACTGTAAGGGACCTAATACTGAGCAAGTCCAAGTTCCCTGGGGTTCAGATAATAATCTATCTTAAATACATTACAGAGGTTTCTCCATGTGAGAAGTTAGTACCTAGAATAAGTTCTGAATTAACAGAGAAGTCAAGTTGGTTGCAATTTAACTGAAGTTAATTGAGCATGTAACCAGCTAGGAATGTACAATATTCTTTTAAAATTCACCTCCTGAGAAAATCAAAAGCAAATAAAACCTCAATAATACTTCCTACAGCTAAGAAAGAAGAGTGAAATGGTCTTAAGACATATTAGCCCTACTGAATGATAGGGCATACAGTTTACGTAAGGAAAGTCAATTAATATGCTACATTTGAAATTGACCACAACTATTTTAATATATAATCAAAAGGGTTTAAACTGGACATACCGAAAAAGAAATCTTCTTGGTTTCCCTCCAGGGGAAGCGAAGGACCAATGTGCGAACTCCATTGTGGACCTCAAACACAAGGACGCCTTTAGAACAGACTCCAAGTAATATTCCAGTTTGTGACTTTTTCTCAGGGTGCACCCGGTGAAAATGAACTCCATATTCTGTCAGCCTTTGGCAGACCTAGTGGAATAATACCATACAGCTTGGTAAAAGATGACATAAACATACAGAAGTTGCACCAATGTAGTTTAATATAGACAGGATTGTCTTTTCAACAAGTGATGCCAAGAAAATGAATCTCAACCCTTATTTCACCCAATAATATGGATGAATCTCAAAAGTATTATTCTAAGTAAAAGGAGTGAGACACAGAAGCTTACACAATATATGATATTTATATGAAATTCTAGAAAAGAAAAAAGAAAAAAAACTATGTTGATAGAATGCAGATCAGTAGTTGCCAGGGGCTAGGGGCTAGGGGTAGTGGGAGGGGATTTACTGCAAAAGGACACGAAGGAAATTTTTAGTGTTAGAAATATGCTATATGAGGGATTGGCAAAGTTTTTCTTTCAAGGGAACCAATGAGCATGGCCAGGTTCCAATAGAACTTCATTTACAAAATAGGCAAGCCACAGTTGGCTAACCCTGGTTCATCATCATGATTGTGGAGGGGGTTGCTCAACTATATGTATTTCTTAGCGCTCATAGAATCGAACACTGAAAAGTGGTAAATTTTACCGCATGTAAATTATATGACAATAAAGCATATTTACAGCTTTTCAAAGGCAATCTGATATATGGCAGGAGAGTAACCTTAGAAGAGTAGATTAATAAGATTAAAAAAAAACCTAGGTTAAAAAAAATCTTAGAAGATGCTAAATTAAAGAGAAAAAGAGTAACAGGATATATTATTAGAAGGAACAGGGCAGCCTAGTATGCATTAAGCATGCTACTTATGGGGAAAAACTAAAGCTCAGAGAGGTACCATATTTGCCAGCGTATAAGACGACTCGGCGTATAAGACGACCCCCTAACATTTCCACTCAAAATACAGAGTTTGTTATATGGTCGGCTGTGTGCGATTTTGCGAGTGTGGTAAAATCACATAACAGCAAAATCGCATAACAGCCGAGCATACACCCAGCAGCGCTGCTGATGCCTGAACGGTATGTGGAATGAAGTGGGTGGGCATCGGGAGGCCACTATGGCACGGGGCAAGCACTATGGGCAGTCTATCTGAAGTGTACCTGGCGTATAAGATGACCCCCCACTTGGAGGCATATTTTTCAGCGCCAAAAAATCGTCTTATACGCCGGCAAATACGGTAAAATACATTGTCCTAGTTCACTCAGGTGGTTGAAATAAGAATTCAAATGCAAGCAAGACTGTCTGACTGCAAATCCCCTTGAAAATACTTTCCACTCTGTTAATCTGCCTTCTACCTTTGTTAATAAAAATATAACTTGATATTTACTTCTTGCAAGTATAAAAATGCAATAACTGAGGAAAAACATATGTACATAATTTAAAGTCTTTAAATGTAGACTCATCTTAACCAAAACAAACCACCTTGCCTTTCTTACCATGAATCTTAGGTTAAGGGTGGTGTAAGTCTGTGAATGAAACCCCTTCATAGATATTTGTAGGGCTTGGAAACTTGGCTCCCTTCAATATATAGCAGCAAACGGAGGGTATACTGTTACATCCTAGGGAGCTGGAACAGGGTATTGTTCTGGAAGTTTCTCTTTTCAATAGAATACTATCTTGTATTTGTTATTGGAATTTTACATAGTGCCATCTTTCCTGTTCAAAAATAACACTACGATTGGGCCGGCTGAGTGGCACGTTGGTTAGGAGTTGGCTTTGGACGTCAGCTCTGAGCAGCAGGGCCCTGGTTCGGATCCCACATATGAGGGCCAGTGACACTGCCCTCTACAACTAAGATAGTGAACAACAGCTCAACTTGGAGCTGGGCTGCTGTGAGTCGCTGGCGACAGCGTAGGCTGCAGTGGGGCTGGCTAGCAGCTGCCGTGAGCTGCCCTGAGCAGCCATCCAATGGCCGGTGACCGATCTGCCTCACCCGGGAAGAATGCAATGATAATACCAACATGGGCCAGTGAAGCAATGTCCTCCACAACTAGACTGAAGAACCAAAGACAGCAACTTGTCTGTTCCCCTTCCCGGATTCCCCAATGCTGTTCCCCTCCCCCAATTCCCCCAAAAATCGTTAAAAAAAAATGCACTACTATTTATTTGAGGTCTCATAGGAAGCTGGTGGCAGAATTGGAACCATAAGCAAATTTTTCTGATCCCCTTCCCCTATGTGAATTACTTGGCATTAGTAGAAAGACCATTTTTAAAGGACATAATTGAATTTTAAAGCTTTTGAGAAAAAAATGAAGGCAAACAACTCTAGAATCAGTACAAACGTGCCTCACATATTCAGACAGTCACAAAATTCAATTGTTTCATCTTTATAATCTATCTTGATTCCAAGAGTATGGAGCAGGATAAAAATATGGAATCCATAAGCCAGAGAGATATGAGTTCATATCACACTTTTGCCCCATACAACAGCCCTTGGCTGTGGGGACATCACATTTCCTCTTTGAGCCTCAGTTCCCTCTTTTACAAAATGAGAATTAAAGCACCACGGTTTTTGTCAGGAATAAATGAAATGAGAGCTTTTACATGTATGCCCTCCAACACTTCATTCTTGCTTTGAACAATACACAAAGCTTCTCATTTGTCATCTCGCATGCTTACCTTTAAAAACTCTAACTCTGTCTCTTTTTCAGAAGCTCCCACATAGGTATTGTGCAATTTGGGCAACTCTTCTTTAACGTAGGATAAATCGAGCTTCTCCATCACTCTGGGAGGCAAATAATGCTCCAGTCTAAAATAAGACACCCCATGAACCTAGAAAGGAAAATGTTTTTGTAAGCAATTCTGTTTGTCTTCTTCCTCTTAAAGTTCTTGCCTCGACCAAGAGATAAACTATTTCTATGTATACTTCTCTCTGAGGAATTTTAGAGAAAATGCATCAGTCTTTCTCTTTTATTCAGTGAGGCAGAATGACTGAACTGATTGACAAGCTTGAGAGGCCAACAATCAAGGTCCAAATGTCACTATAGTTAAGGATTAATGCTGTGAAGGATGCTGTTTAAGTGGTACAGTCTCTTGCCCTTTTAGACCCCCTTATATTCAGGAACATTCGGCCTTCAACGTCTGCTCTTCATATTGTGAGCTCTGCTAGGTTCTTAGCCCATAACTGCATGGATTTATGTGGAAGGTTTCAGAGGACACCTCTGATCCAGATTTGGCTAGTAACCCTGTGTCTACTATCTATTAGTTGGGAACTGGGAGAAGGAAGGTTAAGTGCTAGATATCCCGAAATAGGATCATTTAAAGAAAAAAGAAAAAAGAAGAAACCCCGTACTGCATGATTTTATATAACCAATGCACACGGGAAACTTGGTCATTCTGAGGCACCAAACTAGCCTCAAAAATCTCCAGATTTAAACAGTATAAACCTCAACCAGGTTTGGTCTTTAATTATGCTGAGGATAAGAACAGCAACGCAAAAGTGGTTCTGGAGAAAAAATAAATGCCACCTCTGGTTGGTAATCTCCGTACTCCGCCTGGAGAGCCAAGGATGCCAGCAATAAAGAGGTTTCGTCATCACAGTGCGTCCTCTCCTCCAAGATATCTTTTCGCAGCTGAAGATAATACTGATGACAGGTCAGAGTATGTCTGCAAAAATAAGTACACACACAAAACATCTAGGCTTTCAATTTGAATTCTTGGGGTGATTTTTGTCATTGGCATATAAGTTTAGTTTCCACGATGGTTTATTATTAAGCTTGGAAGGCCCAATAATTGAATAAACTATACTGAAGGAAATATTTCTTTTATGATACAGAAGACATTATCATTGATCAGAATGAAATAATTCACTATCAGTAAACTAAAGGGGCAATAGACCAGAAGCCAAAAAGAGAAAAACAGAAACTCTTTTGTACTTACTGTATCAGACTAACATCATCCATGAAAAATTTAATTCGGAAAAACAAAGTAAAATTGACAGTGGCTTTGTTCTTTTTCTTTGGTTCCTCTTTCCATCCCTCTGGGGCCACTTTGGTTAATTTCAAATCAGGATCAACAAAAAAATATTCATTATCTAAAACAGAATGAGAAAAGATTCAGATAAAATAAAAATCCTTTAATGTTGTCTTCTGATTTCGTCCTTTTTTTGGGTCAGACTTGCATAAAATAGTTTCACACGAGAATAAAACAAGACTGTTAACAAACATGGCAGGGAGCTCTGAGGCGCTGCATATATGAGAGGTATATGGCTCAGTCTTTTTTTTTTTTTTTTAGCTGAGCCATCCTGCCACCTGTTGGCAGCTCAGCTTGGGCTGGGCATTGAACCACTGTTGCTTAGAGCTCAGCTCAGTCATTTAAGAAAGAGGGCTCTGAGGACCCACAGACCTGGATTCAACGCCTGGCCACAACATTTACTATCTGTGTGACACTGAATAAATTTAACCTTTATAGATATCAATTTTCTTGCTTGTAAAATGAGGATAGTGCTAATTTCTACAATTCCTGTTTTATGAGGTTGTTGTAGGGATCAAATGACATGATGGATATAAAATACTTGGTGAAGTATGTGGCATGGTGAGCATTCAGTAAACATCAGCCATTCTTTACTGCGTTACCAGCTGAAACCTAGGAGGGACAATAGTCATCATTTTATTTT
Organism: Hipposideros armiger; assembly: GCF_001890085.2. NCBI lineage: Eukaryota > Metazoa > Chordata > Mammalia > Chiroptera > Hipposideridae > Hipposideros > Hipposideros armiger. The sequence goes on along the minus strand of NW_017731865.1, from coordinate 244,494 downwards.
GACTTTTTAAGGTTATCATTTAAATATTATTGACACTCTCCAAATAAAAGATTTTTCAGGAAAATTTGACTTATTCAGAATGTTTAAGAAGTTAGGTGTATTATAAATAGAAATTCTGTTTAATTGAATATCTTCATATAGGTAGTATTACTGGTTTAGTCTATGATTGTAATTAGTGAAGTGACAGAACATCAGTAGGTAATAACTGAATATTTATTGGATGACTCTATAAAATGAATTATCAGTTTTTAAAGAACAAGAATTCAATAAACTAAATTGAAGGAAATATTTCTCTTATGACAAAGAAGACATTATCCATATCTTGTAGGGTTTTAGGAAGATTTGATCCTTCAGCTATAATTTTGGTACTTTGTTGTGTAAGGTTTCTATTAAATTTTGAGGTAAACAGGAATCTGAAATATTAAAGAATAATTTATAAATATAATGATTTATTAAAGAAAGATTTACTAAAGTTCAATGCCAAAGAGTTTTCTACTGCTATGGCAATTGTAATTGATAAATGGGAGAGGCTTTCACTGAAGCTGTGCTCTGAAACCACTGTGGCTATGAGCGTCACAAAGTTCCGTGGCTGTATTCATTCATCAGCTGACAACATTTAAAAAAGACACTGTGGGGCCGGCCGAGTGGCGCGATGGTTAATAACTCGCTTGGGACGCCAGAGGGCCCCGGTTTGGATCCCACATATGAGGGCCAGTGACACTGCCCTCCACAGCTAAGATGCTGAACAACAGCTCAACCTGGAGCTGGGCTGCCATGAGTTGCTGGCGACGGCGTATGCTGCAGTCCCTGTGGCAGTGGGTTGCCATGGGCTACCGTGTGTAGCCAGCAGCCAGCGTGAGCGGCCAGCAGCCACAGTGAGCGGCCATCCAGAAGCCGGCGACTGATCTGCCTCGCCAGAGAAGAGCGCAATGATGGTGCCAACTTGGGCCAGTGAAGCAACATCCTCCACAACTAGATTGAAGAACAACAACAAAAAAAACGACAGCAACTTGTCTGTTCCCCTTCCCCCAATTCCCCAGCACTGTTCTCATCCCCCCAATTCCCCAATTAAAAAAAAAATCTTAAAAAAAAAAAACATTGTGTATTTTTGGGACATTAGGCTAAAGAAGTTGATGCGAAGATTCAGAAATAGGGTCCTGTTATATATTCAAACTGATATCAGCAGGACACGAATCTCTGAAGTACATATATAGGAAGCTGACATATATAATGGTCTCCAAAATGATAACAATTAAAAATCTTTTTTTTTTTTTTTTTTTTTTTGGTTTTAGCTGAGCCATCCTGCCACTTATTGGCAGCTCAGCGGGAATTCAGCTCGGCCCAGGCATCGAACCGCTGTTGCTCAGAGCTTGCACTCTTGAGTGAGCTCTTAACCAACTGAGCCACTCGGCTGGCCCCAAAATCTATTTTTAGATAGCCAAAGCCAAAGGAAAATCTTTATGGTCAGGTGCAGAAGATGCTAAAAGACATCTTCTAAGAAGCTATTAAAACAATGCATCTAGTTAGAAGAAGAAAGGGAGTTCTGAACTCCTACTTCTCGATGCTGAATGTTCATGTAATTACTATCTCTGAGAACAAGGTTGGGCAGTGGGCATAACATGTATAGAAAGTCAACTTGTGCCAAGTTTCCATACTGTACCCTGCATTTAAAATGTCTTGGTACCTTTGAGGGTAGCTAAAGCAAACAAATGATGTTCCACTAAGCCAACATGGGCCACCACCATATCAAACACGTCTTTACATATAGTTTTGGTATCACAAGTCAGTTCCAGTCTCTGCCCACTCAGAAGCATTATGTTTACTTTTCTTCGGCTATCCTCATTCTTCCCTTTCTTGGTCTATATTGAAAAAAAAAAGGGCATCTATTAAAGTAAACTTCATAAGAATTTCAGCTGTTTTTTAAAAAAATATCATGACTGAAATTATTTTCTAAGAGAGACACAATTTGGTTTTATTACTTACAAGTATAGACCGTGGCAAATCCAAAGATATAAATGGTTCAACAGTCATTTTCACAAACTCGGGGCCAAAGAAATTCTGCAAATCACATAAGTAGAATTAAGAGCTTTTACTAGTTATTCTAGCTCTTTCCTTGAAAGGAAAATAACATAATAATAATAATAATAATAATAATAATAATAATAATAATAATAAACTACATATAAACCAAACCCACCTGATAAGAACTAGGTGATCTGAAACAAATGTAGAAAATGTCACTAAAGAAATACAGTGGAATTTACCAGGAACAGGAATGGAATGTGCCTTACATTAAGTGTGAACGGAAGTTTCTTCTCAGCTTTGTTTTTACCAGTGATGTCAAATGTAAAGGACTGCTTTATATTGTTTTACAAGTTTTTCATTTTGGGACCTCCAGATAAACTCAGATTCTCAAAAATACCAAACAAACAAACAAAAAATTGTTATTTAATTGTTGAAGTAATATAGTTATCAAGCTTATACAAGGATTTGGTTTAATATTGCTAATGTGTGAAGTGATTGAACAGACTCTCATTGTTTTAGAGAGTGATATTCATTTTGTGCAAAAACAAGTCATAAAGAACAACAACAGCAATAAATATATATACATACATATATATATTATCTATAATCATGTTCTTGGAACCCTGTGACACCGTGTTCTTTTGTTCTAAATGGTAACAACGGGAGATAGTATAGGTATCACAGTCTCTGCCCACCACTGCAGCCTCCAGTATGAAAACAGTGTTTCAGGAGCTGGGGGGACTCGGGCGTGGGGGAAAGTGGAGTCTACACATGGCATTTACTGCTTCTCAATCTACTCTTCCCCTTGGTCTCTTGGATATCCAGGGGTTCTGCCAAGAGGGGAGAATTTAAAACAAGTTATACTCCAGGTGTGAGCAGGATCAGAATAGATGAAAAGATAATGTCCAAATGGGCAAGAAGTAGAATGAAAGCAAGGCAAACCTTGAGGCCAAAGGCGTGTGCGTGTGTGTGTGTGTGTGTGTGTGTGTGTGTGTGTGTGTGTTTGAATTAATGGAGGTTATGCAAGATTTGTTTTATTAGTTTAGTTTCTTCTTTGCATTTGGCTGTATAGCTCATTTGGTTCCTTGGTGTGGGAATTCTATCCAATTAACAGTGTGGAACATGTGACAGATGCCATTTAAGTAAAAGTTTAACATTAAGGGTTTGTTAATACTCAACGAACCAACAGGACACATTTTAAATGAGAATAGAAATAGAGTAGAAAAAATGAAAATGGTCTGCCATGGGAAACACAGAATCTAATACAGATCAACTAAGGCAACAGGGTATGAACAAGTTCAAATACGTCTGCACCAAGGTACAGAAAAAAACTAACTAAAAATGTATGTTTTGGGAGAGACCATTAATTCAATTGTGAAACTTCTTCCAAATACTAGTACTCTTTTTCAGGCTCAAAAACATACCCTTCCTCCTCTTTTCAGAAAAAAACACAATTTGAGCCTTTAATAACCAGTAGTTAAAATTGTCTAGTCACTGATATAGCACGTCTGATGAAGAAAGGTTTGTTTTTGAAATGGCCAGAAGCCACCTTAAAGGAAACATAGGATTTTTTGAGATATCACATAACAGTGGCACTGTACGACACAGAGTATCATTCACGAAACTCTAATGAGCCAACATTCTGCATTAACTCTGAAACTATAATTCAGGGAAAAGGTGTGTATGTATGTGTGTGTGTCCTTTATGCTTTATGCATGCCATTAATTACTGGAAGCCCAGGCTATTTTGTATGACATCCTACCTATAGATTAATTTAGACAGAAGTGTTGTTTATAATAATAAATTGATGACGCCTTGAGTTTCATCCTTTCAGCATATAATAAATTCTGCTATATTTTAGTAGAATCTAATAACTTTGATATCAGACAGTGTCTTACAAATTACAAGCCAATTCCACATTTAAAGCAATGGCACAATGAGGCACAAAGAGGTTTAAAATTTTACATAAAGTCATATAACACAATATTAGCAGGAGAATCCAAGTCTTCTAATTAGTAGTTCAATACAGTTTTCAATACTGTTTTTACTCCTCAAAATTATGAAGGCAATTTGAGATCTATCAACTTCAGGGCATATATATATATATGCTTTTAAGATAATTCTTTGAAACCAGCAACAAAAACCAAAACAGAATAGTGTAATATACTTCCTTAACACAAAACTAAAAAGGAGAAAATCCAATACAGATTTTAACTAATATATATTATTATATATATTATATATAAATTATTTTAATATGTTATATTATATATAGCTAATATTTTACTTACATATTTTGCTTTTGAAGAATTATTTGTAAAGGAACAATACAAATGAGAAACTGCCTGACCTACCAAATTGGTGATATAAAATAAAATGATAATATATAGGGTAGGTATGAATGGTGAAACAGGCATGATTATAAAAGCACAAATTGGTACAAACTTTTTTAAGGGCAATTTGACAATATGTATCAAATGTCTTAAAAGGTGTTTGCCTTTGACTTGGCTATTCTACTTAGAAGGAGTTATCTGCAAAGATTTAGCTACTGGGATGTTGTTCATCAGTGCACTGCTTGCAATAGCAACAAATTAGAAAAATTTAAATGTCTAATAAAGTAATAGTAATAGTAAACTCACATAACAGAGTACTATACAGGTCTTAACAACATTATAGAAGTTCTAAAATGTTCAAGGTATTTTACATGAGAAAAGACTGTTCGTTTTGAGCTTATGTTTATATGTTAAAACAAAAATAAACCAACTGCACAGATAAAAAAAAAATCTCCTGCAGATATAAGATGCATATTTGTCCCTTCTTGTGTTTGGATATTGTAATATGAGGATATCATGCTTGGAGTTAATATGGTCATCTTTTGAGTAAAAAGTGAATTATTGTCAAAATTCTGAGAATGGCAGAACAGAAAGATGAGACGTATTTGATAACATTTTTGAGTCTCTGAACCAACCTTGAATGTCTATCTCTGATATTCTTGGTTTGTGGGATACTAAATTTCTTAATATTAAAAAATAATCCCCCACAATACTGACAAAAGCCAGCAAACTTTAAGGATTATAAATATACTTTAAAAATATACAATTAAGATACTCTAAGTCCATCTAATGTTACTTTAAAAACTTAATCATGATAACAGCTAAATATTTATTCTAATATCAACTCATAAAATACTTAACACCTATAGAAACTAATATGAGATTTCAATTTCATCTACAGGCAACTTTGGGACACCTGTAGAATTTTTAAAAGGACTTTGCAAAACATTTCCCTGTGAGACCAAGTTTTGATGATGTAACCTGAGAACGTACCCTCAGTTTTCTTTGGGTCATGGCTGTCTCTAGGGCCATTTCTCTTAAAGGGTCCCTGGTGATGTCAAGCATGGAAGCTTTGATTGTGTCTCCTGGATACAGACTCAGTCGAGATTGTCTAAGGGCCATTCTAGCTTGGAGCTGCATCATTTCCTCTTCTTGCCGTTTTAGCATGATCTCTTGATTTATTAAGTTGCCCTCAAGGGGTGTTTCATATTGTCTGCTATATAGAAAAGAATTTGAGAAAAGTAAGGGCTGGGAAGAAAACAATTATTTTAAGTCTAATCAAGAAAAAATCATGTTAAGTAAGGTATTGAGAATTTAAACATATATATATATATATATATATATATATATATATATATATTTTTTTTTTTTCATTTCAGAAGAATCCTTGCAGTAACATTTCTATTCTGTACTGATATACTACGCTGTTCCATTTTCAGTGGGTAGCTCTATACCCTCCACCTCTTCTCTGAACCTTCAGCAGCCTCTAAAAATTGCTTCCCAAGTTCTCTCAGATTGGGACAGGTTTATTTGTCCTGAATCACTGGGCCTGGAGATGGGACAGAGATTCCCCTTAATTCCTATTTCAGCCTCCAGATGATTGTTGACCCTTCCTCCTCCTCCAACAGAACTTGGCCCCCTGAAGTACATGCTATGAAATCATACCATCCACTGTTCTGCTTTGCTCTAGACGTTTGTTGTTCCATTGGCTGACTCCCCCTTACTCATTAACGACTTAAATGCCTGACTCAATCTTTTTCTTCACCACTACTGTTATCATTCACGGTGGTGTTTTATACATAGACAGAGGGGTCCTCCAACACTCTGGCTCCCTCCATTTTAGCCAACAATCTACTCTCATGGTCATACTGGCTATTAACAATCACCACCTCTAAAATTTCCAATTTCTACCCTCCAATACCTTCTCAACATAATCTCCTTATTTGTTCTAACTTATTTCCTCTAAAATTCTTCTTTAAGCAATTCATTGACTCTTTCAAAAATTGTATTATTATTTTTTATTTGCAAGGTACTATTCTTTAAAAAAATTAAAAATGATTTTTATTAAAATACAGCTAACATACATTATATTAGGTTTAGGTGGGTACACAATAGTTATTTAACATTTATATACCTAAAGATGTGATCACCATGATAAGTCCAGCAACCATCTGACTCTGTACCACACTAACAATATTATTGACTACATTCCCTATGCTGTACATTACATCCCCATGACTTATTTATTTTAAACCTGGAAATTTGAACCTCTTATTCCCCTTCATCTCCCCCCCTTTTTAATTTTTCAATTACAGTTGACATTCATATTATTTTATATTAATTTCAGGTGTACAGCATAGTGGTTAGACATTTGTATAATTAAAGAAGTGATCTCCCTGACTAGTCTAGCATCCATATATGGTAAATATTGATTATATTCCCTATGCTTTACATCTTCATGACTATTTTGTAACTAGTACTTCTTACAAAATAGTACTAGTTACTATTTTGGTACTCCTTAATCCCTTCTCCTTTTTCACCCCCTCTCCTATCTGGCAACCATCAAAATGTTGTCTGTATCTCTGAGTTCGTTTCTGTTCTGTTTTTTTATTTTGTTCTTTAGATTCCACATGTAAATGAAGTCACATTGTATCTGTCTTTCTCTGTCTTACACTCCATTCAGCACAATACCTTCCAGATCTATCCATGCCACTGCAGGTGGCAAGAATCCATTCCCTTTCATGGCCAAGCAACATTCTATTGTATATATGTAACACCCACTCTTTATCCATTCATCCATTGACAGACACCCATGTTGCCTCCACATCTTGGCCATTATAAACAATGCTGCAATCAACATAAGGATGCACACATCCCCCTGAAGTAGTGTTTTGGGCTTCTTCAGAAACACCTGGAAATGGGATTACTGGGTCCTTCTTTGCCTCTTGTTATAGACTTTCTTTTAAAGTTTATCTTGTCTGGTATAAGTATTGCTACCCCAACTTTTTTGTTTGTTTCCATTTTCATGAAATATCTTTTTCCCATACTTTTACTTTCAGTCTACATGTCTTTCGATCTGAAGTTAGACGCATGTGCAAGCATCTTGTTTTCTTATGCATTCGGCCACTCTGTCTCTGATTGGAGCATTTAATCCATTTATATTTAAATAATTGTTGATAGATATGTAGTTATTGTCATTTTATTATTCATATTTTTTATCTTTTTTTCCCCTCTCATTTTAAAGAAGTCCTTCTAAAGTTTCTCTTAACCCTGGTTTGGCGTTGAACTCCTTTAGCCTTTTTTTGTCTGGGAAACTCTTTATTTGTCCTTCCATTCTAAATGAGAGCCTTGCAGGGGAAAGTAAAGCAGCTTGGGTGTGTGTGAAAGCTGGATGGGGTGGTGTCTCATTAAATCAGGGCAAACGAATGGTGTCAGCCATTTTGATGGAGATTCAGATATAGCGGGGAATCTGGGGGCCTACGTCTGCACCCTGGGAAAAGGAAGGGCTAAACAAAGAAACAATGGATTCCACCAGCTCCTCCATCTGGCAGAAAGCTGCCCCTCCAGCCTCTGCCCTGAAGCCAATTCAGTTCCTCCCTAGATGTCCCAGGCACCTTTCAAGCTGCTGCCCCAGCACTGGTGTTCAGAGCGAGTGAGTCCATCAGTGAGTAAGTCTGTGTGCGGGCCCTTTAAGGAGCACCTGGGACTCCAGCTGCCCCTGTCTAATTCAGCTACAATCTCTGCTGGTTTTCACAGCCAGAAGTTATGGGGATGTCTCTCCCTGGCACTGAGACCCTGGGCTGGGGAGCCTGGTGTGGTGCTGGGACCCCTTGCTCCTCTGGGGGGACCTTGGAGTACAGCTGAGATATCCCTCCCAATTTTTAATGGTCGCACACAGGTGTGGGCCCAGCCTGTTCCAGGTCTCTGCCCCTCCTTCCAGTCTCGAGGTGGCTTCTTCTGCATGTGCATTGGAGGGCTTCGGTTCAGCTAGACTTCAGGTGATTTTCAATGATGGTTGATCTGTAGTTTAGCTGTAATTTTGATATGGTCATAAGAGGAGGTGAGCACAACGTTTACCTACTCCACCATCTTGACCGGATCTTTTCCTTTCAGGAATGTTAACCCATTGACTCCACCACTTTCTCTCTGGCCCTACATTGCTTGAAATCTAAGGCCATCATTAAAATCATTCTTTTGTATGCAACCTCAACTTCTATGAAACTGTAGAATCATGCTGACTGATCACCAGGCTCTCAGCACTGCCTGGTGACTCATTTTCTTAGAGAACTATTTTATTTCTTCTTCCTTCTCTTTTCTTTTTGAAGCTCCAGTACTCTTTCTCTCTTCCTCCTTCAACTGATAACCGTTCCTCAGTTTTCTTGGTGAAAAAAGAAGCAATCAGGAAATAATATCCCCATTCTTCTGCCACCAAACTTTCCAAATCTGCATCCATATGTTCTGCCTTCTCTTCTGTTACAATGGATGGATCTCCTGCTCACTTGTATAGGCCTCAAACCTCTACTGTGCGTGGGATTCCACCCTCTCCCCTACACGAAAACTTTGCTCCTACAATTTATACTCTCACATGCATCAATAATCTTGTACACTAGGTTATTCTGATCAGCATACAAACATGCTGTATTATTTCCTACTCAGAACAAAATATGCTTCCGTTCCACCTCCTCTTTTAGACACTATTCTATTATTCTGCTGTGGTTTAGAATGAATCTCTTCAAAACTGTCATTTAAATTTTATCTCTACTCCATCTCCCACTCTCTCAGATGCTCACCAATAGTTTTAGTCCAGATTATTCTACCAAAACTGGTCACAAAAATGACTGACCTCTATGTTATCAAAGCCAAAGAATAATCCTCAATTTTTTATATTACCTGACCTCTAAGCACCATGTGACATAGTTGCTCAATCCTCCCCGTTCCTGAAACATTTGACTTCTGGGAAACCATGCTCTTTTTATCTTCTTTCTGCTTCACTGGCTTCCCCTTCTTCATCTCTTTTGCTGGATCCTCCTTCATGTCCAATCTCTTAATGTGACTATATCAATGCTCAGACCTCCAGATTTTTCTAGACTCGATATATACTCCATACCTACATGATCTCTTCTAGTCACTTGGCCTTAATTATACGTTACTATAACTCCAGTCTCTCCCCTGAATTCTAATTCTATTTAACTACCTACTTGGATAGTAATATGCATTTGTAGCCTAATATGTCTACAGCAAAATTCTTCATACTTTTTCCCCATGTCCAACCTTCTGTCATTCATTCTCTGGTTGTTTAGTAAACAACTTGGAGTCATTCATGATTGCTCTTTCTTGCAAATTCCTGAGACAGCAGCAATTACTGCTCAATCTTAACCCTCTGTTGGGCGCAACTGATCTCACAGATTCATTGCACATAAAGGTGCTGCTATGAAATATGTCTTTACTGTACTAAGTCACAAACATGACTGGCGATAGGTTACGGTAGAGGGTGAAGATATGGAAGCGATGAGTCATGATACTTAACTGTTAGATATTTGAAAATTTGTGTGCAATGGATTTGTGAGATCAGTTGCGCCCGATGGAGGGTTAAAGACATCTATATCCAACTCGACTCTATCACTAACAACCTGTGCTGTATGTCTCTCAAACTGAGTGCTGTAATTGCCTCCTAACTGGTCTTATACTCCTGTAATTTGTGCTTCACAGAACAAACCTGCGTAATGCCACTAAAATATAAATTAGATGCTGGCTTTCTATGCTTTCAAACATCCAATGGCTTCCCATTATACTACTGGGTTGTCGGAAAAGTTATGATGTATTTTTTTCTATGTTTTTCATTGCAAAAATGCGTCATGACTTTTCCGACAACCCAACAGAGTAACATCTGAAGTGCTCACCGTATCTTCTGAGGTCTGATCTGATTTGGGTCCTGGTTACCATCACTCATTCTGCTGCAGCCACACTGCCCTTCTCTTGCTTTTCCTCTAACATGCAACACATCTCCCATACCTCAGGGCCTCTGCTTTTTCTGTTCCTTTTGTCTGGAACCCTCTTCCTCCTGATATTACCTGCATGGTTCACTCCTCACTTCAAATGCTTTTCTGTTCAAATCTCCCCCCAAGGGAGAGGCTTCCTCTGATAATCCTACTATGTAAAACAGAACTTGGACGTCACACACCTGCACTCCCTATCTCTTTAAACTGCTTTATTTTTCTTCAAAGCACCATCACTATCTGATGGTGCATCACTTACTTCTTTTTTAATGGTTTATTGGCTATCTCTCAGCCCCAGAAAGACCCTTGAGGGGCTTTTTTTTTTTTTTAAATCTTGTTCATGAATCTATCTCCAGTATTTAAAAGTACCCAGTAGGGGCTCAGTAACCATTTGTTGATCAAGTGATTGAATATAATTTTAAGGCTCACGAATCTCAATTAATGGGACTCAAGGATAACAAAAAGAATTTGAGTCTATACATTTTAATCCACACTTGTTATTTTCAACAAATATATTAGCTTTCTTGTTCAAATCATTTTACATCAGTTACAAACAGGTAGCAAAAAAGACTGATTATCATTTTCTCTCTCCCAACAAAATATCTGGTAAAAGTGCCTATAAAGGCTGAACAATTTGAGAGACAAAACAACAAACAAACAAACAAAAAACTCAGAAAACCTGAATCATTTTGGAATGAATAAATAGGTTTTTCTGAGTCAGAAAAAAAGGTTACCTCGTCAAGCAGATAGGTACAGAAGCAGTGGGAACTGTGCTACGCACAAATTGTACTTCAAAAGTTAACACAGAAAGTAATTTAGTGATGCTCTTTGGAAAACAGCTTTGAATATCCTTTTTGATCACTGAAAGACACTTTTGACAGCTCAGAATCCAAAAATTACTCATTCTGCTGCATCTGACTCATGACTTCCTGTTCGTCTCCCCCCACCCCAGTGATAGAAATCAATAGTACTGCCTGGATCTGTTTTTCCACTTCATTCTAGCTAAAGGGAATGGAAATTTTTATAAAGAAGCATGCAACATGTTTAAATGCAGCACTATTTATAGATCTCACAAATATGTGACCTAAAGAACAAAACAGGACCTCTTGACTGTATACCAGCATGTTAAGAATATTATCAGAAACTTTTGTACACCTTCAGAAAATTCTGTACTTAAATGAGGAGGAATTTAGACAGTATTTTAGTTAATGTGTTTCCCTGGGCAGAAAAAGGAGATGGGAGTCATCTAAAAGTAGAGTTTAGCATCTTACATTAAATATAACATATACACAGACCTAACAATTTTCTTTTTGAAATATTTTACTTTCACCTATACCTTTTATTTAATGTAGATAGCGATGCACACCACATTGTTTTTTTCTCCCTCTTAAAGTGTGAAATAAAAGATAGTTTATCACTAAAACATGATTTGATGAGTTAAGGTGGCCTTAATATTAATGGTCCTATAGTAAAACTTGAAAACAGTCAAAACTAAGATTCTCCCATAATCTTGATATTTTTGAGGTACCTTATCAATAGAATTGAAATAAAACACACAAAATGATTTCATTTTATTTGGAAGAATAATTTTTTAAATGAATAACAAGCTGACTATAAAAATCAATCAACTTGAACACATAATCCCAGTAATTCTTCCAGTTGTTTTCTTTACTTCTACTTTGATCAAGTTAAAAGGACATCATATTAACTATTAAGTTTTCTCCAAATTACATATAGAGGGGAGTGACTTCCTCAATTCAACACATAGCTTAGTTCAATTCAATTATTTGCTTCTTATTGTTGTTCATTTCCAAATGCTTTTGCTTCTTTAAGAAAACTGTATAATATCAAGCATAGATCTGTCTTTGTCTCTTTCCTATTAGTTCAAAATTGCCAAAATGGGGTCATCACAATTACTATTACCACAATGGGGTTGTAGTAATATAAAACACTATTATGCAAATATATAACATCACTTTAGGTAACTGAATACTTATTAGAACTTTCCTCAAAGAAAATAAAATATCATGGACGATTTTAAAAGGCTAAAGAGAGAAGAGAAAAAGACATAAATTTAATAAAAACTGGAACATTAAGAATCATTTTAGTACAATGCATTTAATTACTTGGAGTCTAAACCTTGAAAGAATTGTCTGCTTTAATCACAATGGCTAGGGTTACCCAGTCTATTAATAGTTTACGGGTGTGAAATAGTGTCTGCCAGAATTAATTAGCTAAGGGGCAAGTTTTTGTTAATTTCCAAATGATTCCTTTGTGTATGGCACCTGAAGACACAAACTGAGATATTGAATTTAAAAGGACTCCCATAGTTTTGGAGTAAATTCTGAAGCAACTTCTGGTTCTTTAACATCACGTTATAAATTTCAAATTAATGTTAACATTAACAACATGCTTTTGCTCATGTAAGGGACCTGTGCACATATGAAAAGGATACAAATCAATATGTGTATATTCACTACTGATTTGACACTTTTCAGTTTAAACAAAGTAAATCAATACATGGCTAGAATACCACCATCCTAAGCTTGGCACAAGAATAATACCTAACATCATATAAGAAAGCTAAGTATTTCAGTATGAAAATGAACTCTAAACAGCCCAAATTGGGTTAAAAAAATACAAGATAACCCCTTTCAAAGCTGGAAAGATGTAGTGAATAATTAACTTTCCACATAATAGGTTACTTAGTTAACCTACTCATTATTTATTCAACAAATAATACTCACTGGAAGCTACTCGTTGAGCCTCTTCAAGCTTTTGAAAGAGGTATTTCTTAGAAATCAAGGTTTACTATCTTCTCACAGATGTTTAATGCATGCCTTTGAATTTTCCTAACTGTTAATAAGTTATGTTATATTCATAGTGACAATTTCAGAACTCAAGTACAAACTACAGATAAGCAGAGCCAATTCTAATTTTAGAAGATTCCAATAACTCAAACTTGAACTACTACAATGTCTTTCACATAACTGAATTTGTGAGAACTTAGGAGGGAAAGGAAAAGGGAAATGGAACAGAGGAAAAAGGGTAATTAAAAAAAAAATTCTACTTGATTCTAATTAAAAGAAAATAACCTGTCACTGTAAATATAGTGTTACTCTTTTTTCGTATCACATACCTTGGTCTGTGTGACTGGCCTTGACTTGAAGTTTCATCTACTCCTGGGAGACCACTGTTGGACTCAAATCTCTTTGAAGCTTCACTTTTTCTCACTAATTTTGAATGAAAAAGGAGCAACAGCAGAGATGATAATAATGTGAAATAATCTTATTTAAAATGTAAGCATTTAGTAGACACATAATTCTTACAAATAATATTCATATAATCCAATTAATGACATATCTTGAGAACTAAGTCATGTTATTTTTTAAGACAATGAATTATTTTCTATACTATGAAAATGACTACATTGCTGTTTGATGAAACTGCTATTAAGCTCCGATAATACTGTTAAAATGACTAACTGGCAGCTTTTTATAATTCTTAAATGTTATATAGAATTATTCTTTTGACACCTCATTATCTCAACACTAATGAAAAAGAACAATCATGGTTTCTTAAAAACATTTTGCTTGTTGAGATGCCTCTCACCTTGTCTGAAATCTGATTCCGAGGAAATAATAGATGGACTTTCACTGGAGGTACTAAAGATATCACTGTGGTAAGTTTTGTATCTTCGAATTGGTTCTAAAAGGATTAAAACAAAAACATTAGAAAGCAAACTCATTAGCTGTTCAACACAAATCAAATAAAATATTATGTGTACTCTTATGAGACTAGAACACTTTATACATTGCTTCAAATTTACCAATTGTTGGATGGTATTCAAACAACTTCAATTTTGAGGCAGTTTGGCATACTGGTTAACAGCCTGGACTCTGATGCCAGATGGCATGGGTTTGAATCTTAGCTGCACTAATTGTTATGTGTGTGACCTTAGGAAGGTAATTTAACCTTCGTGTGACTTATCTTCAGCTGAAAAGGGGGTATAATAATAGTGCACTTTCACAGGGTTATGAGCATTAAATGAATATATGCAAAGCTCTTCAAACAGAGTGGACGCTGTATAAAAATCATCATTAACAAGCAGTTTTGGAATGCTTAATATGTGTAATTCTCTGTGTTAGGTGCTACAAGGGATAGAAAATCCAAAGACACAGTCCTAAGCTCAAATAATTTTAAATGTGAAGTATAAAATACTTAATTCAAGACAGGATGTTTAATTCCATCAGAATGAGATGAGGAAGCATTAGGAGTGGGGGAGGCGGTGAAGGGTTGTGTGCAGTGTATGAGTGGGGGCAGGGGCACACTAACTTCTAAATTCTACCTTCTAGAAGTTTCTGCCTTGCCTCCTCTTCATCACACTCACCATAGCGATCACAGATCACTACTCATTTCGTGCCTGGACTACTTCACGTGTCCTGATTCCCATTTCTGAAGTCTTGCTTATCTCATAGTACAATTCACGTCACACAGTGAACTTTTCAGAAACAAAAATCTGAGCATGTTGCCATATTTCTTAAACTTCTTCAAACTAGTCTTCAAGATATAGTTTAAAAGCTCCTTAGCTTGACATTCAAATTCAAAGCCTTTTATCACCTGACCTCTACACTACATTTATAGCAGTGGCTACGGATACTGTGAAGTCACAGATTCACACGTTAGAAACAGATGGAAAGTACACCCTCTTTCCTCACACTCCCGGAACATACATAGACACAAACATTTAAGTAAAACTTTAAAAACTCAACGCAGGCAAAACCCTTGTTCCATGGTCTTAGCACCATCTGCTTCTCCAAATTCTGCACTCTTGTTCCAAACTTGCAAATTGATAACCAAAAGCACATAAACTTTAGGTTCCTTCCTGAAAGATACTCTTTTGCCTAGAAAGGCTGCCCCCAACTTTTTTACCTGAATTCTTTTTATTTTTCCTTTATGAGAAGCCTCAACTTCAACACAAAAGCTTTCATGATCACCTAAAGGCGGAGTTAGACACTATTTCTCTTACTTTCATACTGCCTTACGCTGAACTATTTGCAACTCTTCCACTGCCTAATAATTCTGTTTCTTCTGCCTAAATTATAAACTCTCTGACAAAAAGGATTGTACCTATAGTATCTACCAAATATGTCTGGTGCATAGCAACCACAAAATAAGTTATTTTCTGAGTGAATATGAATAGATGCATGAACGAACAGATGAATATAGTGTTACACAAAGGTCACTGATGACCTTTAAAAGGACTGATTTCCCTTGCAGAGAAGTCAGAGTTCAAAGCAGAAAGGGTTAAAGAAGGACTAGATCAGCGGTTCTCAACCTTCCTAATGCTGCAACCCCTTAATACAGCTCCTCATGTTGTGGTGACCCCCACCCATAAAATTATTTTCATTGCTACTCTATAACTGTAATTTTGCTACTGTTATGAATCGTAATATAAATATCTTTTTGGTTTCTGATGGTCCTAGATGACCCCTGTGAAAGGGTTGTTCGATCCCCAACGGGGTTGCGACCCACAGGTTGAGAACCGCTGGACTAGATGGTATTAAATTGAGAAAATGGGTATACACTATTTTTTCAATAAGTTTAAGGGTTTGAAAATGAGAAAAGATTAAGAAAAATAGACTGAATGAGTTATTAGGGTCTTTTTGGCAAAGTGGAATGTCTGAGAATGACTTTAGGCAGTGGATATTAAGTCTGTATATTAGGGGAGATTGAAGTTGTAAATGATCATGGGGAAAACTGATGAAAAAATTGTGCTGGGGGAAGGAGAAGAAAAAAAAAAATCCAACATGCATGAGATAGGTAATTTGGCAAGGAGAAAGAACTGTTATCTTCTTAAGAGAAAGAAATGATGGACAAGAGAAAGAGTGGAAATACTGAGGGAATTCAAGATACTCATGTAAGAAAGTAGCCTGACTCCTGGTAATAAAAAGTGAATCATTTTCTGGGACCCATTTAGCTGGGAACTTGAAAAGAGTAAAGAAATTCTGCTGTGAAGAATGTGGTAAGTCAGCAAAAACCACATGAAAGGTTTCACCTAGCCATGAGAGTTCAGAGAGGGCTAGAATGCATGAATTGTGTTGGAATCAATCAGAATGATTTTGTGGCTTTTTCTTGGCACTAGAAAACGTAGACCATGGAAAATACCTAGAACTGAGAAGTGACATGGGATGATGGCAACAGATAATCAAGGTATGTGAGGAATTCTTTTTCACAAGTTTGCAAACTTAAGAACAGGGATTTCACAAAATGAATTATTCCTTGTGCTAGAAGTTATTCAATAGAGGTTGTTAAAAGAAACAGAGACGAATGGGGCCAGCCGAGCGGCGCGTTGGTTAAGAGCTGGCTTGGGATGCCATAGGGCCCCGGTTCAGATCCCACATATGAGGGCCAGTGACACTGTCCTCCACAGCTCAGATGCTGAACAACAGCTCGACCTGGAGCTGGGCTGCCGTGAGTTGCTGGTGATGGCATAGGCTGCAGCCCCTGCAGCAGTGGGCTGCCATGGGCTACCGTGTGTAGCCGGCAGCCAGCGTGAGTGGCTGGCAGTTGGTGTGAGCTGCGAAGAGCCGCCGTGAGCAGCCATCCAAAAGCCAGTGACTGATCTGCCTCACCCGGGAAGAGTGCAGTGATGGTGCCAACTTGGGCCAGTGAAGCAATGTCCTCCACAACTAGACTGAAGAAAAAGGACAGCAACTTGTCTGTTCCCCTCCCCCAATTCCCCAATTAAGAAGAAAAAAAAAAGAGACAAATGAATGAATGAACGAATGAATGAGTTAAATGGCATCAAAGGAATCAGGCTTGTGAAACCAGGATGGAAACAATGGCTGGAAGAATTAGGAGATCATGAGACAAAAGTTTAAATAAATGAGAGGAGTAGGATAAATGACCAACCATGGACTTGATGGAGAGGAAGTTGTATATTGTTCTATGACAATGTTTACCTGGAGAAGCATAATATCTGAGATTCTTCCTTTGTTCAGCTTTGTATACAGTAAACATGCATATCAAATAATACTGTAATTAAGGGAAAGAATTTTGGAATTGAAAAATCCATGTATTTACCAGTATTTAAAAAAAAAAAAGATTCTACTCAACCACATGGAAGTCTTATGGTAAAATAAATAAGATAGTTTAAAAAAAATCCTCTGGTTTAAGATGGAAGTGATTTGAAAGGATTGTAGAAGATGTTAAACAATAGCTTTATCTAATACTATTTAACTTTAATGAACATAGTTAAATGATTACTTAAGAATGACTATTTTGAAGGGGCACCAAAGAATTTTTAGTATTTATTGTTACAGAACCCCCATGCTAAAATTTTGAGGAATTTTCCCAAGGTAACTCGACCAAAACAAACCCGGCATTGCAATGTACAGAGCAGTAAAACCAACAATGCCAAGGAGAGGGTCCAAATGCACAGAGTCAATATAGTTTTACCTTACAAAGAAAAGCAGGAAGTCACAATAAGCCCATTTTATGACTGAAGTAGAGGACTGAAGTAGAGAACGTCAGTCACTTAGATGTTATGCCATGCACTAATAATGTCATAACCCATATTAAA
Source organism: Hipposideros armiger (assembly GCF_001890085.2). NCBI lineage: Eukaryota > Metazoa > Chordata > Mammalia > Chiroptera > Hipposideridae > Hipposideros > Hipposideros armiger. Next base: position 226,555 of record NW_017731865.1, on the reverse strand, counting down.
TGAATTTACTGTATCAATGCTATTTCTGCAAAGCGGCTGTAAGATAGCAAATCAATTTTAATTTCCATTCTTTGGCAGTGCTTTATAATTGTTCTTATCTTACATGTCCATATTCCCTCTCTCTCTCCAGCCTGTTTTGTTTTGTTTTTCAGTTTACTCCGAAAACTTTTTACTTCTTGAGTTTCTTCTGTAATGTAACTTGGATGAACTCCTCTTAAAACTATAACAATAGGGCCGGCTGAGTGGCTCAGTTGGTTAAGAACTCGCTCAAGAGAGAGAGCTCTGAGCAACAGCGGTTCGAGTCCGGGCCCGGGCTGAGCTGCCGCTGAGCTGCCAACAAGTGGCAGGATGGCTCAGCTAAAAAAAAAAAAAAAAATCTTAAAAATATAACAATAAATCACCTTTCCTTGATGAACTATTAGTCTCTAAATATTCTCAGTACTACACTTGAGGGAGAGTTGGGGTGGATGGGGAGAGAAAGGGAACTGCCTTATGATGCCTTACTGCTTTGGAGTTAATAAGGCACTAACACTCCAAATACACGAAATGAATAACTAGCATGGCAGGATTATTAGGGGGTAAGAACACATTATTCTTTCCCTAAGACTGGGGTAGGGGTGGGTGTCTATATTAATTAAAGTGGTAGGAATCATTATTTGCGAGCTTCCTGTGGGTTGGAATATATCTTTTAAAATGTTGTTAGCCACATTCCTTTCATGTGATGACATGGCAGATATAACCAGATTAAAGTTCCCAGGCAATACTGACTACTCAGCCATGTTTATAAGGTTATAATCAGATGAAGTTCTCAGCCAAATTTTACTACTTATTCATGCTTAGCCTTTGAAAGGTTAGCCCTTGTAAGTATGGGCTTTGCATTTTTGAATTAAGTAATAAATTTAAGCGTTTCAGGAATTATAAAATTACAGGTTCTTCACCACAAGTATCTTGCATTATTGGTGTCTACAGAGTGACACATTCTCCATGCTTACAGGTCATCTGGGCAGGCACACTTATTGGCTTTCTGAGATGACCTACATAAAAGCATTGCATAGGCACTAACTACATAGAGAGCAACTTTCCTCCCCTGTTCCGTCTGCAGAAAGGTAATCCTTAATTTTCTATGAGCTGACCTAACATTGCTAACAACTTTTCTTTTTGGAGGATCCAGACACCACAAGTATTTTCTATCTATATTCAAATGTATAATATTAGCACATTAGATTTGGTCCAGATCCCAGAAATGTGGTATTAACTAAGTCATTACAAATACAAACAAACAAAAAACAACAAAAAACCCCCCACAACTTTTTATTATGAAAACTTCAAAAAGACAAGAAAACAGAACATTTAAGACCTCATGTACCCACATCCCAGCATCAACAAAACCTAGTGATATTATTTTAATGAGAGAGTGTCAGACTATTCTTTTAAACAAAGAGATGCTCCCAAATATTTATAAATATTACAAAGTTTCCTGAATGCCAAAATTCTTGAATCATGTACAATGGACCTATTAAGAATGTTCAAATACACACTTTATAAAATGCACATGTGGCTGCTTTCATTGCAATGGTAAAACTATGATAGTAAAAATTTAAGCGTTCACTGTTACAATTGCAAAACTGAATTTATTTGCCTTTCTCACAAAAGGCAAATAAATTCAGTTTTGTAATTGTAAAATTAGACTTGATATCTAGTTTGTTTGTTGGCAAATTTCTTTTCTCAGCTAGTAAATATTTAAATGAAGTCTACATTGTACAAATCAGTGTACTGGGGTCCATTTAGGGTCATGAATATTCCTCATTTCGCTAGACAATTTCCTTCTCTTTGACTTGCTGTGAGTACATAGTTTGCTGATGTGGAAAATGAACTTTTAGTAAAGCATCTTGGTGTAGAAATAATAATAAGTGCAAAAAAACAAATGGGAGAATAAAATCAGTCTGCACACATGTCACCAATCAGAAGCACCAAACAGGGTGTGTGTGAATATATGTATATAAACACATAGAACATATAGGAATATATTCTCTCTGAAATACATTTGTAGAACAGTGGTGAGAAAATGAAAAGAATAGGAACTACAGAAGAATGGCTTAAAGAATTAACATTTGGAGAGAAGTCTAGTTATAGAGATTTCACAATCATACATACTCTGACATTTGAAGATGTCTTAATTTCTAGTACCATTTTACAACAACTAAGAGTATACTATTTTTTTTGGTGAGAATACAAGGTATACAAACCTGAAAAAAAACATTTTATTATGCTTTACCTGTGACCTGATTTTCTAAACAAAATTCATTCCTACTCTAATATCATATTGACTCCACTGACACAGTAACAATAAAAAGCAGCTTTTCAATGGGCTAGAATGTTTGCTCACAAGTTCTTGGCAACTTAGAGCCACAATTTCCACCACCATTTAACACTCTTAACACCTTAAACATATAAAGTTGTGGCATGTGATCACGAATGCTACACTTTTAATGTTTAGGAGATTATGAAGATTTGCATGATGTTATGAGTTTACATAAAACTATTTCAGATAAAATATTCAAATCTACAATCTTCACATTAAAAAAAAAATCTACGCCAGCACAAACTATAATCTAAAAACACCATTTATAAATGACACACATTCAAGCTCAGACAAGTAACTCGCAGAAAGTTAAGACTCAGACAATTGCAACATCAGGAATTAAATAACCACTTTAAGCTTGGTATTTCTTTACCTTTAAATAAATGACTCAAATTACAGATACAAGTTTCAGAGAGAAATACACAAAATGACTGGTTTTGCGCTGAGAACTGTAAAATTTAAAGACCCTGCATTTTTAAGGTATGGACCCTAACAAATACAATATTTCAATTTTCAAATACAGCAGAGAAAAATAATAACATGTATTCATGTATGAAGTGTTTTTCTCTATGCTTTCTTTTGGAGGGATTAATCTCTGGAGATTAGATACTGCACTTTTTATATGTTCACTGGAGTCCACCACATTCTATATTATACCATGCTGCTTGATATATGAATCAAATATATTCTATAATCCCATGAGAGCTAGATATGATCAATAAAAATTTTAACCAGTAACAGGACTCATGTTAGTACGAATGTATATAAATGAGGAAGAATATATATGGAGACATACTCAGTGAACCATAAATTAATTTAGAGGCGTAAAATTTGTGCAGAGAAGGAATGGCAAAAAGAACCAAGTCTCCAATTCCTTCTGTGGGGGTCTTATGTAATGACCAGCCACAAATCTGGGCAATGACTCGCACCTGGGCTTGCTGTACCATTCATCTAGCATCCTCTAGGATCCTGTTACGACTTCCCCACCCCTTTTAAAGCTCTCAAATAGTATAAAGTTCTAAAGGAAATTGACTGCATTTGCTGTTGGTTTGTCAGGCTATGTCAGACAAAATGTTGCAATATTCAGTTTAGATTAAGAAAAATCATGAGTATCTATTTAATATGTAGATACTAAGGATACAGTTATGAATTAGAATAGGCCAAATAACTGACACCTACAGCAGGAGAAACAAGCTCTTCAAAACAAGTACAGTAATTTAAATGAAAAACATAGGCCCTCATCCTAAACTGGGAAGGTGAGAGAAAGCTTCCTGAACCAAGCAATGCCTAAAAACTTTGATAGTCTTAAGGCAGAAAGCTGCATGAATATATAACATGGAAATATAACATGGCATGCATGTATGGAGGGAGGGAGAGACAGACAGAGGGAATGTGTACCTGGTGTTGAAGTGAGGTGTGAGATGAGATGTACTAAAGGAAGACACTGGAGGCACAGAGTCAGGGAGAACCTCCAATATAATAGAAGGAGCTAGAACTTTATCCTGCTTGGATAGAAGTTATTAAGTGGCTGAAGGCAAAGAAGAAATGTAATCAGATTTGCATGGCAGGGAAATGGAGGACAAGTTGTCACTTCGAGATCAATTTAGAAAGCTATTTCCATAGTCCATGGGTGTTGCTTGAAGCCAATTTCTATTAACATGCCCCCCCCCCCCCCCCC
>NW_017731865.1:158533-222195 GCF_001890085.2 Hipposideros armiger | reverse complement strand
CCGATTCGGGGCTCGCTCAGATTCTCTGAATGAGTCCCTTGGGCTTGCTCAGTTTCTCTGACTGAGTCCCTTGGTCTCGCTCTTAAACTTTACTTCTGTCTCTGACTCTTTATTCAATCTACCCTGCCCCTCAAGAGAAACCCGTTTGCCCTTGCCACGCTGGACGTGACACATGGGCAACAGAAGAAATTGACTGGGATGGAATAAAGAAATATTTTGGAGATTAAAATTGGTAGGTCTTAAAAACTGCTATGATATTCATTTTAAATCTTAAGATCCATTTTAAATCTTTCTTAACACATATCAATCCATGCTTCTGAGAAGGTGTCATGTCCAAGCCAAATTGGGTTTACTTTAATGGTGTATGAGTTTGACTTAAATTACAAAAGGTCCCTAATTTCTGATAAAGTAGCCTGTGATTTCTGTGGACTCCAAAATTAATATTATGTTACTATGAATATAGGCAATGAAAAATTTGTACTGGCTTCACCTTTAACTTTCCTTAGTGCTTACAAATGATATTTCATTTTTTCCACTTGCATACATCAAAAGAAATGTCTCTTCTCGGGTGTATTTTAACTAAAGAACAACCAACTCTTCCCAAACCAATCTTCCTCAATAGAAGATTAGTATTTTATATGGGATTAGCCTTATATGAGAATGGTCTGAAGCTGCACTATTGTAATATAGTAGCCACTAGCCACATGGAGCTATGTAAGTTTAAATATTCAGTTCCTCAGTTGCACTAGCCAAAATACAACACTCAATAATCACATGTGGCTTGTAACTACTGAGTTGGACTTTGTAGATATAAAACATTTCCTCCATTGAAGAAGTTCTATTGGATAATGCTGGTCTAAAATAGAAATCTTTTTACAATTCAGCCATGGAAACAGCAGGCACTTGATTCTTTTTGGCTGACTAAGATGTTAAATCCATCTATAAGAATGTGCTCTTCAGAGATACAAAATATATTTGCAACTTAGTAGTATAAATAATAAAGTCATTAATACCTGAAGTACATGTGGTATCTGACCAATACCACATAAAATCCCTGCTTATTCATATTTACTTCTGGGGAACTGAGAGGAGGGAAACAGAAACTGAATATTAAAATTAGTTTAGTTCAGGGAGTAATCCAAATAACAATCATATCATTTTTTAATTATTCTATTCAAAGGGAAATAAAGTGAAGCTATAAATTTGAACAGTTCATCTTGACCAGCTTGGGACTTTAGAAAAGAGAGGTAAGTTTTGAAAAAACATTTATTCCCATAAAATGTCACTAGAAGTATCTTACATGATGAACCCATTCCTTGCTTTCCTGACATGTAGCTATAAAAATGTATGCGCTTTCAGATTCAATCTTCTCATAGTAACGTAACATTAAGGTGCTTCAATAATGAGAACAGGCTCACATACTTTAGTGTTTACATATTCCAGTTGCACAACACCGAGTTGAAGCTTTATTAACAGGGCAATCACAGACTGCGAAACTAGGCTAGGCCAGCGGTCACAGCATTGAAAGAAAGGAAATAATCATTTAATTTTGATGTACAGTAAATTGACTGAAAACACCCTAAATAAGTCATATTTCACCAGTGACTTTTATAGGATTTAATTCTATCTGTTCTTCTTACTTTCCCTTCTCGCATCATACAGAATGCCAAGGAGTTCTGACTGTTGGAAACAAAATGCTATTTATGGTCCCCACCCAGGGTGTGGGGTGCTGTTCATACTACACTCACAGTACTGGTTCCAAGTCAATCTCTCATAATCAGGAATGTGCTGCCAACCCACGGAGCAATGGATAGGGAGTGTGCGGTAATTACTTCACAAGAGAGATGGCAACAAATACTGCTATTAGAAAACAGGAGTAGAGAGAGGTGGAAAAGAAAATACTGGGAACGGGAAGGAAGGAAAAGAGTAGAATAGGACAGTCCTATGCTGAGGTGAAAAAAGTGAAATGAAAAGAATAAAGCTATTTTTTTCCCTGTATGAAGGCAAAGAAAGGCCTTTCTGTGTAGATTCTGGATGTCTGAAACTCAGTTAGAAAACAATAATAAAATAAAGAATTAAGAAAAAAAAACGAATTAAGCAATAAAAGAGACATTAAATTTTAAAACCAGTTTTCACAAGAGAAACCTGTTATGTTTCTTTGTGCCTCGTCCCTACAGCTTTATGTCTGTAGAGAACTATTTGAAAGGTTAAATGTTAATTTAATAATCATAACAATCTTATATTTATAATTTTTAAACTTCGACTAGTTTCTTTCTTGGGATCTTTTTCCTTAACTTTCCTGTTTTGTTCTCCAAGAAATCAGAGCACACGGTGCCAGCCACTGCTTTTTGACAGTTTACTCCCTTATCTTATCAGCTACAGGATAACCATCTTACAGAGCCTTCGTAAGGCCCCAACAAAACACTATCTACCACAATGAAGCCCCCATCTTCACCCCCATCCAGTGTAGTTTACTGTAGAAAGAACCCAAAGCGCCTCAGTTTGAGCCTGTCTTTCACACCACTGCCTTGTTTCATTGTATTACAAAATTACATAATTTTATTCGATTTGGAAAAGACTTAAGGGGTTTGTTAGGCGGTTAGTCGAATGTCCAACTTCCTAGGCAGTAAAAAAGTTTTCCTGACAATGTATCTGAAATATATGTGGTTTCTGCTTGAAATCAGAATAGCAGTGGAAAAAAATCTTATTCTGGGACTCGAGGGACCTGGATTCTAAATACAACTCTGTTATGAATTATGCATCTCCTTTGGCAAACGAGTTTACTCTGGGCCTTGGAAATTGAGATGTTCGGTGTAAATGGTATCCATTTTCCTTCCGGTACCAAACTCCATGATTTTAAGGTATGGTCTCCCCATGCTGTAGGCTGGTTGATGTTTTTAGCAGAGGGGATGCTGTGCAGGCAATTTAGATAAAGGCTTCTTTCAAGAGGATGGGGCCTGGGCTAAGGGAAGGGCTATACATCTGAGGTTGAAGGGCTATACATCTGTCTTTTCTACTAATTCAGTGAACCTCCTCGGACATTCAAAAGGACAAACAGAAATTTACCAGTTTCTTTTCTTCCGATTGCTATATTACCCAATGAACACTGGAACACATCCTTTTTAAAAATTAAGAAGTAACATGCTGTGGGAAAGTCTTAGACTGGAACCCCGATGTCTCCGATGAAAATCTGCAATCTCCCATACTGATGAAAACTCTATCATTATCTAGTTATGTGGTTTTGGGTATGTTAGTTAATCTTCACAAGCCCAAGAACATGTGCTCCAAGATCTGTTCTAATTCCAAAATTGCTATTACCCAGCAGCAACTGCCAAATTTAAAGATCACAAAAATTGTACAGATCATTAGCAATATTTTTCAATGCTTTAAAACAAGAATATTTTAAAAGAAATGAGTATAAGAAAATGTGTACATTAGCAACATCCACTGTTCTGCTTGATTTATCACACTTAAAAGGGATCTAGAGAGACTACTTTTCATGACAATTAAATGAGATAAATGGGATTTATATTATTTTCTACTTTCTTTTCTTCTTTGTATACTAACTAAAGTCTTCTATTAGAAATCTGCACTTTTGTTTGCACAGCTAACACAAATTATCTCACCTTTAGAAAAAGACAGCACAGCATAAAACCAACAAATTACTCAACTAAATAACTAATAAGAATTATTGCTTTTGGATTCCAAACATCAAACATTCCTTTTAAATAATGCTTTTAGTCTAAAGCAAATATAATTTATTACTACTTGCAAACTACTATATAATAATGGAGTTTGTTTAAGGTGGTGTAAGCATTTTCCATAATAAACCAACATTTCAAGGTATTTTATTTAACTTGGTTATAAAGTAAACTGGGAAAAAATCAGTAGGTTCTTTGTAGGAGCAAATGCTTTTGAAAACTCTTTAATAGCAAAGAAAGATTTTAGAATGGAAATTGTCCTGTATCAAACAATTCAAAGCATATTTTATTTTTAAAAAGAAATCTTTTTCTTTTCTTATATCTCTTTTAATGAATCTAAAACTTCTAAATATGGAAATTATTTCATAACAAGTTACCATTTTTAACAAATAAGGATCTATAAAGATTATATATCATCTTTGCATATATACACGTATTATATACAGAGGGTGCCAAAAAATGTATACACATTTTAAGAAAGGAAAACTGTATTAAAATTGTAATACTCAATATATACCAATAACAAAAGATGAAAACAAGTCACATTTGACTTCTACAATTACAAGAGGTGCTCAAAGTGGTTATCATCAGCGTCCAGGCACTTCTGATTACAGTGAACTACTGCTTGAACAACGCTGACCAAAGTGTCCACTTGTATACATTTTTGGGGCACCCCAGGTGTATGTGTGTACACGTACACACGTACACACACACACACACACACACACACACACACACACACATTTGCATATTTGGGAGCAATTTAGTCTATTTGAGTTTCCTTAACACATGCGTGCACACATTACCTGAGAAAATAAAAGGCTCCTATGCAAACTAGGACATAATTTGGCTTAATATTCATTTTTATAAGTAATAAAAAAATCACCTATTTAAAATCAAAATAGATTAAATAGATTATTGTAGCATAATTTAACAGATCAAATATATTTTCATTAATGTTTGAGACTATAAAGTGACTGAACTGAGCATGTTTCGTAGGGATGACTTTGTGGATGGGATTTTGGTGGAAAGGAAAACAGAACTTGAGAGAGAAGTATGACTAACCTGGGTACAAGGTTTGGCAGTGGAAATCAGACTTGTGGAATGGTTTAATAACCCTTCTTTATTTCAAGACACAACTGCAAATATTTTAATTCAATTCTCTCTCAAGCACACAAAATTACTAACCTTCTACATTCATGGCTTCTCTCAGAACCTGAAGTTTCTTTTGTCTCTCTCGGATTCGGTCCAAAGCACTTGATATTGCTGAGGAGGTGGGCAATTCTCGCATATGAAATGTAGAATCCATTTTCTGAGGACCAAAGATATCCAAGGCTATACTTCCATCTGAATATCTTCCTTCCTTTTTCCTAGGAGCAGTTGAAGTCCGCACTGTTACCGCCTCAGGGAGACAGTGTCGGTATCTGCCGGTCTCCCCAGAAGAGAAATCTCTGTCAGCTGTGCAAAGCAAGTCCATGGACGAAGCCCAAATCTTCTTCTTGGGAAGCACATCAATGCCAGGGATAGCTTTTTTTTCTGGGTCACTCGTTTTGAACTGGTAAGGAGAGCAGGCATTTTCAGAATCTTCATGTCCAGAATTATTATCTGATGAAATGTCCTTGAAATAATCTTCCTCATCTTGTGTGCCTCTGATGGACAGAAATCCCATAGATTTACTAAGCCCTTTGTTAAGAAAGGTCTGATGAGAGAATGGAGACTTGTGTATGTCTAGTACATCAGATGTAGAGCTTCTTCCTGGAATGATAAGAATCTATCATGTATGCACATAATTTTTAGAAAATAACTGGAATGTAACCTTACTATTGACAATGAAAGTGGTGGCGATTTTCTAAATTCTGCAAATGGAGGATCAGAGATGGAATGGAATGGCGGTGGTGGTGGTGGCGGTGGTGACAGTGGAAGTGGAAAGAAGTGCTGTTTGTATAACTTTCCATAGTCCAATGTTTCTTATATAATGAAATCAATAATATTTTCAACTTACTTTTTTGAGTAGTATCATTTTATTTTCATAAAGGTGAATTATTGGTTTTAAAAAATAGATAAGAACTCTGATGCAATTCAGTTTGGTAGGACATTAATTATCTATGAAATGGTTTAGGGTAATAATAGAATTTATAGTTAACTCCTTCAACTTCTAAAGGATAATTCAAAGATGTATTATTTCTTCAATATAAAGCCCTGGTATTTTCTGGCCATTTACATAAATATGTTTAATGAAGAAACAAGGAATTCTTGCTATATCTTGGATGAAAAAAAGGCTGTTGCAATTGGAATTCTTAAGTATCAAAGTTTAATTACAATCAGATTTATTTTCAGAAAATTTGATTGTGTCTGAAATCCAGATAATTAGACTGTGTTTAAATAATGTAAAAAAACTTAATTTTTTCATGAACTAACATAGTTTTTCCTCTTAAATATAATGTGTCAATATTTGTCAGCTGGAATAAAGTACCAATTCTTATTTATTCTTTAGTCCTTGATGTAGTTAAAATCAGCAAGTCATTCTAAGTTTTTTAAAGGCAGCAGTCTGTGAATGCATTCAGACATGGCAAAAATGCCCAACCACAAATTAATTTTGTTTGAATGCACAGTTCAACTACAAAAAATCATACATATGCCTCGGCTATTGAAAGAAAAATGTAGAAGAATACTTTATAGTTACTAACCCAATAAGCCCATAAACACTGAAGATTTTCTTTGTGACCTTCTGTGATTCCACTATGATAACCTTTTTGCTATAATACAATAGAAAATAATGACTAAAACCTTTCTAGTAATAATAAGTTGCTTATTAATTCATTTGAAGAAGTCAATAGCCTCTTTAGGGTGACAGCTATAAGCTTTAATTACCTGACCACAAAATCCACCTTAAAAATCTTAGCAAAGTGAATTCATTTCAGAACGGCAACAAATACTTGCTTACTTGAGAATTAGATTCAAACAAGTTGCAACTCATCCTTCCGTAAACATGGATTCAGTTAAGTGCAAATAAGAATAGCAATATTTGGGGCATGTCATGTAAAGAATACTGAGAAATAGACCACACCACATCCAGATACATAGATTGTCACAGACTCTAGTTTCTAATCTAGTTTAAAAATTATAAACAGATGTCTATGTTACAGTATTTTAGGGATAAATTATATTCTTAAACAAACCACATATTGAAATTCATTAATTAAAAATTTTATTAAAAAATAGAAACAGATATTCTTGAAAAATAGAATACATTAGATAAAAAATAAGAATTGAAAGGATTTAAGGATCATACAACCATAGACACTCAACAATCTCTTCTTTAACTAACTTGACTGCCAGCAAGTAGTCAAAACTTGGAGAAAATCAAACAAGTAATTATTTTGGCAACACCATAAATTCATGGTCAACCACTGTGGACACTTAACATCATGTGTTAACTGTAAGTTCACTCACTTTCCACAACGACTGCTTCATTTTCCTTCTTCAAATTTCCCACCTTCACTCCCTCTTCTCTTTTACCTGATGATCTTGTTTCATACTCCACCAAGAAAATAGAAGCTATCAGAAGAGAGCTTTCTCATTTGTCCATGACTAATTTTACACATCTACCCAGGTCTGCAAATCTTTTCCCTGTTGTCTCGAAGGATGAAATTTCCTACCAATTAAGGCCAATTCCCAACACATGTTCAATTCTTCACTCCTTTTACTTTATCAAAGATTTTGCTTTTTTTCATTAACTTCTCCCCTCTCTGCTTCCATCTTCATTATGCCCCCTTTCTATTGAGTCATTTTCATTAGTATACAAATATGCTTTAATATCCTCATAATAAAAATGAAACTAAAGAAAGCTTGTCCCTAGGTTATCCTATGTTACAGTATTTCCCTTTAGTCATCACATTTCCCTCTAATTCAGGGGTTCTTAACCTTCCTAATGCCACGACCCCTTAATACACTTCCTCATGTTGTGGTGACCCCCAACCATAAAATTATTTTCGTTGCTACTCTATAACTGTAATTTTGCTACTGTTATGAATCATCATATAAATATCTTTTTGTTTTCTGATGGTCTTAGGCGACCCCTGTGAAAGGGTCGTTTGACCCCCAAAGGGGTCGTGCCCCACAGGTTGAGAACCGCTGCTCTAATTACTGTTGTCTCCAATTTCTCAGTTTCCATTCATTATTCTACCTACTTTAGTCAACTTCCAACACCTCCGCACCTTGGCAACTCTCATCATGTATCACTAATGACCTCCATATTGTCAAATGTAATGGGCACTGTTGTATCGGTATCTTACTTACCTCTCAGCAACAACATTCGTTGTTGACAATCCCTTAATGAATCACTTTTCTCTCATTACAAGCCTGGTCTCCTCCTCCTCCTCAGACTGCTCATTCTTACTCTTTGCTTTTTCCTCTTCCTCTACTGGATATGCAAATGTTGGATTTCCTCAGATACCAGTTTTATGAACCCTATCTTTCCCACTTTTTCCTTAAACAATTTCATCTAGTATCAAGGCTTTACATATTATCGATATACTGACAATTCCCAAATTTATATTCTCAGCACCAACCTCTTCTGGGAGCTCCAATCTTACATAATTGGAGCTGCTACTAGTATATCTCAGAACACCTCAACTTGAACATGCTTACAACTAATCTTTTACTTCCCACATCCAGAGATGTCCATTCTACCCGTCTTTCCAATTTCAGTAAGTGGCAAAATATCCAAATGACTGCTCAAAACAGAAATATGGGCACTATCCTGAAATCCTTCATCTTCTTTATTCTCCAGAACAAATCACTCAGTGTGTGCTGGCTGTATAAATCCCAAAGACATCTTATTCCATGTGATTCCTTCCAATTCCATCTTATTCCCAATTAACATTATCGCTTGACTAGATAGCTGCAATGGCTTCTGAACAGGTCTCCGTACTTCTTCTTTCATCCATCTATCCTCTACTCAATAGTCAGAATTATCTTCTCAAGACATACATTCCATAATGCCACTACCCTGCTCCGTAAGTCTCAAAGGCAGACGATTGCACTCTACATAAAATCTAGCCTCCTTCTGGGTCTGCCACTTGAATCCTTTTTAGTCTTATCTTCACTTCCTGTATCCCATCCAGGTTTTTCTCTGTTAAGCTGTTATACGTTAGGGCCTTTGTACATATTCTCTACCCTGAATGGTCTACTCCTGATCTTTCTCATGGTAGTTGTTTGTTATCCTATAGTTTTATTTTAAACATGACTTCTGTGAAGCCAACCCTGAGCACTACTGAAATAGAGCACTTTCCAAATGTATCATAAGTCTATTCCATTTGTAATGGGTACCTTTATCGTTCTCTTTTAGGTCATTAGTATTTACTAACAATGTATCAGTAAATTGCTATTTACTAACAATGTAAAAGAACCATGTCTTCTCACTAGCCATGAGACTAAGACGAATTGCTAATAAGGTGGCTCTTGGGTAATTACTGCTTTATAAATGCTAGGTTTTTATTGTCACACTAATAATATTCACTATCTTCAACTACACAACTAGATATGTAATTGCCTGATTAACACTTCACAGGTGAATACAATATATATAGAATCACATAGAGCAATATATTGGGTTGTCAGAAAAGTCATGACACATTTTTGCAATGAAAAACATAGAAAAAGTACGTCATGACTTTTCTGACAACCCAATAGTACATGGTTGTTTCACGTTGCTAAAGTACTAGAGGGGAAAAAAAAATCACTAATCTGAAAACTCAAAATGAGAGTTCAAATAAAGAATCTGGCCATACAAATGAGGAGAAACATGGAATTCTAGGTTCATTTATTAGATGCTTATGTCCACTGGATGAATAAAAATCATGCACTGTTTTTAACACCAGTGCCACTTACTTAACAACAGTACTTAAGACTAGATAAAATGCAATTTCTTCAACTGCTTTCCAGATATTTCTAAACCCCGCACAGGCTATTAAAATTATTTTTATCTAACAGGCAATACATAATGAAATCATTAATTAAGTACACCTTAATGGCTGTGCTCATTACCCATTTTGAGCACAGGAAATTAATGTTATTTCTGAAAGCAATGCCAGTGGAGCTATTAAAAGATTTCAGGTGGAAACTTCTTTGATATTTCCCCATCTTGGTAGAGAGTTAGTAGCTCCTTCCGCTATACTCACAGAGCACGCTGGATCTCTACTGGGACATTGCATTCGCTGTACTAAAATGATCCATTATATTAAAAATCCATCATCACTCCTACTCATTTCCCCACCCTCGCCCCCAACTGGAACAGTAACATAAGGGACCATGTGTTATTTGTTTTTGTATTTCCAGTTCTTGATAAAGGAGGTTTTTAAAGGATGCTTGTAGAATGGATTGATTACATAACTTATTGAAACATTTTAAAGCCAATTCAGGTAGCATAATCCACCAGAAAAATTACTGTAAAAAAACCTGGCTTTAAATTCTAGCTTTACCATTTGATCCACAAGCTTGGGCAAGCCACTTAATTTCCATGTTTCCCACTTCCTTTATCTACAAAAACGTGGGTATCATTTGTTATGCCTTCTTCTTAGAAATGACAGGAGAAATGAACTAACCCATATGAACCATTTTGAGCTCTTCTGACCAAAGGCAACATCAAATTCTAAATTTTGCCTCCCTTTTGTTTCTGCTTTATTTTCCTCAGCATATAATTATGTACTGTGGGAGAATTTGAAAAGTTCTTTTGAGAGGAAATCATGAAACCAGGAATCATAAGATTTCCTATGAAAGCTTTAGGTTTACTCTAAAATTAAAAAAAAAAATCACATTATTCAATAGAATAAGTGGTAATTATAGGTGGATTTTCTATATCTTCAGGAGGCTCTGAGTTCAGAGAGGATTTAGAAACATTAGATTACATGCAATTATCCAAATTTAAAATGAAACTGTAAATATTTTCCTTTTGAATACTGCAGTTTGCTAAAAAGTAAATGGGGAACAATAAACTTTTAAGAGCTATGAATAAAAGGTTTTAAGAACATAAAAAGTATTCATAATAGAACATATTCCATTTATTTTAGTTAAGTTGAAAAAAATTCTTCCTTGTAAAGTACATTGTGTTTTAACTATTTTTGTGATAACTGACTAAGATTATCCATTTTTGGATAGCAGCACTTACTGTTCCCCTCACACTCAGACTCAAAAATTCACAGCATCTCTTAGAAGCTAACTGCAGAATGACATCTCAGTATTAAAAGGAGGCTCCTCGATTCCCCATCTGTCCTCACAAATGTGTTCAAGTACATAAAAAAAGAAACATGATATTATCAATACACCCAAGCTCTGAAGCTCTATCACGCTGATCTGATCATGGTGTAGGTTTCCACCTTAAGCTTGGCAGGAAATGTTTGCTTTCTTTCTGCTTAGTGAAGCCTTTTTATCAGCATTGGCAGTATTAAATAACAAAGTGGGGGCAGACAGCCCTGGAGTTGGGGCCTTAGCGTCCATGACCGATCTCAGAGGTAAGATATAAGGGGGGACCTTTTAAGGTCATTTACTCATAGATGACAAATTTTGTTAAGTTTTAGTTGAAGAATCAAATCATGTAGTTATAAGGCATTATCCCTAAAATGGCTTACTTCTTTAAACCTAAATCTGGATCTTACTGCTCATCTTGACATTTTCTTTATGGAAAACTGTGGTCAGGAGCCTAACAAACGAACGCTATCACCACATAAAGGTTTTAGGTTGGATTACATCAAAGAGAATGCTTTACTACTAATGTAGTATGACAAAGTTGCTTTGCTGCAAGTGACCTTTTGACAGTTGAGAACCGGCCTTGCCCAAAAGTAACACCAGTGACCTAGAAGAATATTTCTTCACGAGATCATTTTTTTTAATCTTAAAGCTTTTATATTAGTATATGCTACTGACTATTAGCTGCTAACTGCTTCTGTCTGGTAATGGCTATAATGAGTATATTATTTTGATTCTGTTTTTGAGATGAGATTTTATAAATTCATTAATGGTAAATTAAGAAAGACCTTGAGCTGTATGGCTGAGACAGGCTGAGGGGTCCGCCTCCACTACACTTGATCTAAAAAAAAATCTATTGTTTAAGTATATGGACCTCTAATTCTATCCAAAATATAAACATAAATAAAATTTGGTTTAACCTGAGTGACAAACTAATTCCTTACAAATTCTCATGAGTTCAGATATAGGAGAGATTTTATTCTCCAATAAAAAGATAAGACCACTAGAGAATAAAATCAATGACAGTCTATTTAAAGATTTCTGTTAATTTTTTGAAGTCACTACTGCTAGTCCTAGATTATTTGTATTTGGACAGTATATAAGAACTATTAGAAAATAATACTAAATCTTTCTCAATATTATAAAAACAAAATCACAAATAAAAGGCATTAATAATTTGGTTTAAAACTTCTGCTATATTTGTTGTTAGAATAAGAAAATAGTCTAAATTTTTGAGTCAAGATGGTTAACTACAATTTTTACTTTACATAGAATTTAATGTTTAAAAGAAGTTACCTAAAAAAATAAATTACACCCATATATTTCTTTATGGAGCCATTAAAAATTGTATTACAAATGTATTATATCTAATATTTTTATAAAACTTTTTAAATACCCAATCAACAATAGCCAATAAACACCTAAAAAAACTAATGTACTTAATATAGGTTTTCCCTATCCCTAGTATCTCCATGTCTAATATGCTTAATTTTTATGTATGACTTTTACTAAAAAATATGCCTATATGTAAATGACAATAACTTGCTATTTGAGGTATGTTATAGAGTAGGTACAGATTCAGTTCAAGCTCTAATTACTACCTTTAAAATACTATGTAATAATTAATAACTGTAACAAGACTGAATCATTGAAAGTAATATAATCTAAATTATGCTAACACTTGAGCTTTAAAATTTGTTAAATTAAATATGGCAGAGTGATCTTTTCTACAGATTCATAATTGATAGGGATAAAATGAGGTTATCATATATATGAGAACATTTTTTATTCTTAAAAAGAAACATAAATTGTCTTTAAAAATTAATAATTACTAATATAACATTATATTTACAAAGTCAACAAATAACAAACTAGCAAACAAACTTCAATTTCATAACATGGACACTTAATGATAGCAGTAGATGATAGAGGGGAATTCCAGAAAGAGACTAAAGAACAGAAAACAGAAATAAGGAAGCAAGGAGGAAGGGGGGGGGGATAAATTAGAAAGATAAATAAGAGAAATAGAAAAATCATTTCTTTTAAATCTAATGTTTCAGTTATTCTAGTATTCATTATGTCTCCTTGAAAAAGATTCTTTCAGCTTGCTATTAACATTCACTTTAAATTTCTGCTATTACTCAGTTCTAAAACAAGACGCTGACTAAAAATTTGGTGAATAAAGAAAGCACTGCTATTCCTAGCACCGAGGTTCACACTATATCATATTTCAAATCCTAATACAGTTTTAAATAAAGGGAGAGATTTTTACCTACAAGAAGGTGTGTGTCTATATGTGGGAACATAAGTACATTAAGAAAACACAAGAAAGGGTTAAAAATACTTTCTAAATTGCCATGAAAATGTTGTAAAAACCAAGTTAAATGTCTGCTTTCTGGGTTTTTTTGACTTCCACATAAACTAATAATATATGTATTAGAAAAGAAACCTTAAGTAACCAGAATTAAATTGATTATATTGATGATATGAAACTTAAGATACCTTTTCAGATAAATAGTCCTATTCACAATAAGTAAAATGGAAGTACCAAAGCAGACATTGAACTAACTGCATCATTACAGAATCGTTCCATTGGAAACGATTTTATTGCTTTTCTTTGACTTCTCAAGATCAACAGTACGCTTGCTTAGGGTACACTCTTCCCTCTCAGATATGAGAGTTCTGAATTCTGTAAAACATTTGGTCCAGATAATCAAGCATGTATATTTATTTCCACAATGAGAATTTCTCATCGATTTTAAATAAGATAACTGTGCTCTGGTTATCTGATTAAATTGAAAAGTTAGGCTTCTTAGCTTTATAATCTGACTATGTCAATAAGAATATGTTTTATTAGAACATATTTAAGCCATGTTTACATTTACTTCTCCCCAAACTCAATAAGACAACTAAGTGTTTCACTCACAAAATATGTTGAATGTTTAGATTATCATAATTATCAATATTGCTTGATGAGAAGTAGAGAACAAAGACAATCAGAAAAAAACAAAAGTTCATTTATAAATAAGCCAAGCCTAAACCTTAACTTTCATTTCGCATGTTTGGAATTTCTATTGATTTCCTTAAAAAGTTAACTTAATGATTATATAGAACCCATAATTATCTAATGCTATCGGCAAGTAGTAAAGTCATTCTTTATCCGTTTTTATTTACTAAGCATCATATATCCTAAGACAGTATTTATAACTGCAAGATCCGAAATTAGTTGGTCATGAAATCAATTTAGTGGGTTGAGACTAACATTAATAAAAGAATAGAAAATAAAGTGCAGTAAGAATAATGTTGCTTTCTGAAATTTTTGTTTCAGTAGCATTTATGTTTATGAACATGTTATGTGCTTGTTTCATCTTGCTTTAAAATGAATTTTTAATATAAAATACCACAATAAAGTAAATAATTGATGTTATTGCTATAACAATGTGCGAGTCTTGATTATATCAATGACATTTTCTGCATGACTTTAATGGATTGATACATTAATACAGCTAGTGTTCCTGTCCATTCCCTGCCTCTACTTGGCACCCTTATGTTTTAATTATGGTCACAATTATCAGATTTGCAAGCCAGGTAAGTAAACAATGAAATAAGCTTAAAGCCTAAAAATTTCCTATTAATATACTCTTACCTGTTGGTAATCCTTTTCCTCTCAGTCGGTCTCGAATAGCCTGGCTTCGATCGGGCTTTTGTTCACTGTTGCGGGAAAGCTGATCCGTCTGTACACAGGGAATCAAAAGTCAAGTGTGACAAAAGAAGCGCTCTTGTTTTCATGGTAATTGGCTACAGAACAACACTAGTTAGACAATTTTTGGAGGGTGTAACATTAGGTAAAGACCCTCCGCGTTTGCTATTAGTTTGTATTCCTTGGATAAGATTTACGTAGCTCAGTTCTGGCCAATTCATCTTCAAGAAATAAAAGGCAAGAAAGTTATTCAAGAGTAATCTGCTAATGAGGGAACTAAGTTAACCAAATTAAAGTAGTTATAATGAGTTCCATTTGAAAACAGTTACTTGAAGTGCTCTTTTTTCTGCATTGCTAACTACCTTCATCTTTCAAGTTAGATTACAATTTTAAAACATTATTAATTCTGGTATAATAAAACTTTTACCTGATTGTACCTATGCATTGAGGGTACCAATTTAAATTATTTTCCAAAATAATTTTCTAGATTTTCCCTGCCAGAAATGGCATTAAACTAAGTGGACATATGGAGGCATGACAATTAAATTTAAATAAATACCCTTTTGAGTCCCCTTTATAATAAAATGTTTAAGTAGTTTTTTTAATGTTAGTAACTTTTACTGAGGGTACTTGTTTCAAATAAAGCATGTCAAATTGGATCAAATTCCATATTATGAAGGATAAAAAGTTAGAATACTGGGTTTATTCAGATGATTATTAGAGTGCAAATTTCAAGAAATAAATGGAAGGAGAATGGTGGAGAGAAATTACTTAAATCTGGCACCAAGAGCATGCATACACATCTGTGTACACACAGAAACACACAGAAACACACACACACACTCACACACCAACAGCATGCATACACATCTGTGTACACACAGAAACACACACACACACACACACACACACACACACACACACAAATATTCTCCTTTAGTGAAACTTGAGTGTGGATGAAAAATTCATTTAAGGTGGTATATTCAAGGCATTGTATTTTCTAGCTATAAGACTGAAATGGAACTATTTCTGAAATGATGTTATCATTTAAATTACGTAAATGATGTAACTCCAGATTGTACTACACTATCAGTAACTGAAGAGATAAAGAACACCCCACATCTTTGGGAACCCCTGCGTTGACACTACTAATAATAGTAGTAGCTGTCGTCATTGAGCAATTCCTATAAGGCAGGCACTACCTTAAGTGCTTCACACACTTTGTTATTTAGTCCTCAAAACAACCTCATGTGGTGGAAGTTTTTTGAGGATTATTATCCTCTTATTACGAATAAAGGGAGAAATAGGGAAACTTCTAAGAAACTTGAAGCAGCTCATCAACATTAAAGCAATAGGGGTAGATGGTATGTACTATTTTTCCTACTTTATAGGTAAGTAAAACTGTTATAACATTAAACCACTGGAAGAGCCAGGACAAGTAAGCCAGCCTGCTGACTTTTACTCTATAAGAATTAATTAACTTTAGGAAAGTTAGAATCAAGATCACTTACAATGAATTTCACACTGGGTGACAGACCAACTTATTCTATCAGCTCCTGGAGGGAACGGTAGCTGCAGAGGAGTAAAATGGCTAACAGCACGGGCTTGGGGGTCAGAGGAATCCAGGTTCCAACTGTGTCTCTGTCATTTACTATGCATCTGGCCTGGGGAAGTTACTTAATCTTTCTGAGTCTTAGCTTCATTATCTCCAAAATGAGGATCAAATTAAAATTATCTCTTGTAACCTGGGGTTGTTATGAACACGTGAAAAAGCACATAAGCGTGGCACAAAGTAAACCCCTGAAAAACGGTAGCTGTCAGAGTTCCTTTTGTCCAGTGATGTCCAAGGAAATGAACAAGAGCAATGAAAAGATGAGGGGAGCATTATTATCTCTACTTAGTAGAAATCTGCCTCTGGAAAGGCAAGCTGTCTATAGGCTGATTGCAGTTCACCCTTCTATTTTTCTCTCACTAAACAACCTCACAACACACCCCATACCAGACTTATTACTGTTCCTCACACACACCCTGCTCTTCCCGTTTCACAGCATTTATTCAAGTTTTACTTCCTTCTACCCCTTTCTATCTAGTCCACAGGATCTAGTTCAAAGTGCTATTTTTCTTTTGTAAAGGTTAATATTTTTTTTATTAAAAAAGTTTTCCAGTTACAGTTGAGATTCAGTATCATATTAGTTGCAGGTGTATAGCATAGTGGTTAGACATTTCTATAACTTACAAAGTGATCCACCCAGTAAGTCTTGCACCCACCTGGCACCATAGTTATTACAATACTGACTATATTCCCTATGCTGTACTTTACGTCTCCATGACTATTTTGTAACTACCAATTTGTGTTTCTTAATCCCTTCACCTTTTTTACCCAGCTCCCCAACTCCTCTCCCCTCTGGCAGCCATCAGTTTGTTCTCTGTTATCTATGAGTTTGTTTCTGTTTTGTTTCCAACAAATAATTATCGAATACTTACTTCCAAAAAGAAATACAGTTCCTTCTCTGTTGAAGAAGACAGTCTAGTGAATAATAAAAAATCACAGGTGTCCATGTCTACTTCTGAGCTCTAATAATCCTTATGAAGGAAGGGTATGCAGCATAGGAAATGTCTTAGTCTGATTGGGTTGCCATAACAAAATACTATCGACTTGGTAGCTTAACCAACACACATTTACTTCCTCACAGTTCTGGAGGCTGGAAGTCTGATATCAGGGTGCCAGCATGGTCAGGTTCTGGTGAGAGCTCAACTCCTGCCTCTCAGACAACCAACCACCTTTCTGCTGTGTGGTCACATGGAGACGTGGGAGGGAAAGGGAGAAAGAGACTATGCTTGGGCAAGCTCTCCAGTGTCTCCTCGTATAAGGGTACTAATCCCATCATGAGGGCTTCATCCTCATGACCTCAGCTAACCCTAATCACCTCCCAAAGGCCTGATTCTCCAGATATCATCACATTGGGGGTTACAGCTTCAACATATGAATTTCCGGAGGACAAAAACATTTGTTATTAACAGGAAAAGTCAGGGAAGAGAGAAAATGGGGCAGTGGCATCATCATATTTTTTACTTTAAAGGGTCATTCTGGCTGTGATGTGAGGAATAGATGGGGGGTGGGGGTGGGGTAGATTTTGGGAGCCAGTTAGGCCACAATTGGTGGAGTCCATATAATGGCTGTTTAGAACAGAGTTGGGAGGTGGTGGCAGGGATCGTCTAGTCAAATGGCTTTGGCCTAATCAATGTCTCTTTCTCTTCTACCATCCTTCCTATCCACTCCCATTGTCCTAGTCAGTAAACTTTATTTCCTTTTCACATTCTAATGCTTCCTCCCAACTCTCCTATGTACATGAAGGAGCCTAATGTTCTTTTCCTTCCTCCATTTAAGTTCTAGGATTCCATTTCTGGTAGGTTAGATAAAAGTATCTACCACTCACAAATACCAAATACTCTGATCTATAAAGGAAGTGGTAAATACTTAAAACATTAACAGAGCAAGGAAACTAGTGAGATTTTTTTTGTGCTAGAGAATCTAAAATGCTTATAATATGTGTATTTAATCTTTTTCAATTACAGTTGACATTCAATATTATTTTATATTAGTTTCAGGTGTACAGTATAGTAAGTAGACATTTAAAATTTACAAAGTGAGCTAGTTTTCAATGTGGGTTATAACTGTATCCTTTCCCCTCAAACCTGTATAGTTTTGAAAAATTTTACTGTAACTTTTCCTACCTTTCTTTGCATTTTATAATTAAGCAGTTAGCTGCAGAATGTCAAATAAGAGCCCTTAGAAGGTAGAGCACATTTAATTCAAGTTTTTATCTCCTACAGTATCTAGCACAGGTTTTATATGTTGATGAGCAACACATAGTTACTGCAACAAACTGAACTAAATACTAGAAGGGATAGAGATCTTTTATCTAGTATGTGCAATTATTAGATGGATAATAGAATTTCACAGAGGAATATTTCTTCATGGAAAGACAGAAGAGAAAGTATTCCCAGCCATTTTACTACTGGAGTAAAATCAGCAAACAGGACAAGAAAGGGGAAATAAGTAGCCAAGAACCCCATCCACTCAGCCTCGACTGCCTGCGTCCCCCTCACTATAGAAGTGCAAAGCCTCCACGGGGTACAGTTCACAAACGATTTGCAAAGAAGAATCTCTGAGCCTATTTCTTATCAACTGGCAAAGTGTGTGGGATCTGGACATACCCCTGCCAGCCATATGGCATCCTGGTTAAGATGGCAGAACTAAACCCCTAGGGAGGAGAAGGCCAGCAAGAACACTGTGTGACGGGTAAATTTGTAGCCCACACAAAGGAGAGGGACCACTACTGAGGGACCATAATCCTAAAGGGTAAGAACAGGCAAAGTTTAGGTCTAGATCAGATATCAAACCCCAAGGTATACCCAAAGTAGGGAAAATAAGACAGAATATAGTTTAAGAAACGCAGAGGAGGGACTATTAGATACAGATTTTGTCATTCTTGGGATTCTTCATACCTAAGATGAGAGACAAAGTGGAAGAGTCCAGGTTTGGGGCAATATGGTGGGGATACATACATACGTGTACCCCCCATATACACAGGTGCCAGTGTCCAGAGAAGGTGGGAAGAGTACTGGTAACACCTAAGGGGCCCAGACAAATAAGAGGCCAAGAAAGAAGTATAAAGCAACAGAAAGTGCATTTAATAATTCTAAAACCCCTTTTGCATTGTCAATGCGTTTTTCACAATCGACAGAACCATTAGGAGAGAGCAGACACTTTCAGCTCTAAGATGCTGTGATTGTATGACATTTGCTGGAATAAAGGTCTGAAAAAAGACTAAGTCTTATAAACTCTGGGAGACTCAGTTATTGCACTAGGCTTGTAAATTTTAAGTATTTTTTTAAAGTAAACAATTAGCATTAGAACAAGCAAGTCAATCTCCTGTTCCTAGTCTTCATTGAGAACATGCTACCTGTATAATTTCTTTAAAGGAAATTTTGTGATACGCTACTAAATTTAAAAATATGACTATTTGTACTAATGGGAACCGTAGCTTACCCCAGAAAGATTTCCCAGAACCAGCTTTACCAACTGTTTCACGTAGGAAAACGAAGGTGCACAATTGCTATTCCTGATGTGGGCACTGCAAGCATCCAAGACAGTCCGAACAGAAACCCGAGCGTAAATAACATCCTCACACATTCCGAGCAGTATGCTGTTGAGATGATCTCCAAGCTTGATAGGCTGAAAATAAATAAAGGAGAAGCCATGTTGATAAGTGTGGGTCAATTTTACAAATCTAACATGAGGCGAGTCATTCTGCAAGTCACAGGAATCACACCAAATGCTCCTTAAATACTTGAAGGAAATTAATTCCTTATCTAGTAGTAGTAATAATATATATATGTATAAAAAACTACATTTTGCCTTTTCATATTCTAAAAAAAAGAATATTAGCAGAAGATGGTTAATATATATCTCCCAAGATAAGAAGTATTATAGAAAAACTGAGTTTTTCTGTATGATAATGAAATGGAATTCATTGCCTATTCAAATATTTTGGTAAGCAGTTTCTACATACTGGGGGTGGCAAAAAAATGTATACACATAGAGATGTTATCTATGCTCAAGCAGTGGTCTGCCAAAATCAGAAGTGTCTGGCTGGACCCTGAAGGTAACCACTTTGAGTACCTCTTGTAATAGCAGAAGTCAAATGTGACTTGTATTCATCTTTGTTATTGGTATATATTGAGTATTACAATTAATACGGTTTTTTCCTTTCTTAAAATTTGTACACATTTTTTGGGCACCCTCTCTATATACCATTTGAGGAGAATAAACAATATTCAATAAAATGTAATATATCCAATATATATTAAATATAATCTGACACTCTCATAAGTTAGAAGAGATTTCAAAATTGAAATGCCTCAGTAGTACTTAAATATAAAGTTCCCATCATGTTGATCAAACAGAGAAGCCTGAATGTGAGATTTTAAAAAAATTAATTGAAACAATTTGTAGAATATTATGTCCAAATATCCAATAAGCATAACAAGAAATTCAAATTAAAACCATGAAAAGAAGCCCGTGCATGCTCAACAGAATGGTTAAAAATAAAAATATTGATAATACAAAGTATTGGTGAGAGCTGGAGCGTTGCTGATGGGAGTCTAAACTGTTATATCCATTTTGGTTTCAACATATGTTTTCCCTGTGGCCTTTCCACTTCTCATTTCCTTGAGTATTATGACATCCTTCAGATACACCTTAGATGCACTCTACTTGAATAAACCTGTTCTAATCCTCCAAGTCTATAATAGTTAGAGGCTCCAGCTCTGGTTTTCACGGCACCCTCCATCTTCCCTAACAGAGCACTCACCACATTGTGTTGTAATTGGTTACTTAGTTGTCTGTACCCACCCATGAACTCTACAGGCATGGGCTATTATATTTCCAGTGTCCAGTACAGTGTCTGGCACAGTGTAGGTGCTTAATAAACACCTGACTTAATATTATATATTTCCAAAATAATTATGATTCCTGATAGCAAAATACAAGTAACAAGTGTATACTTCCCCTCCAATTTATACATTACTGATATTGACTTCATTTTCAGTTACTAGAAAAAAGTATAAAGTATTAATTATAGGCTGTGATCACATTTTATGTGTAAATTAGGTTATATAATATATGACACCAGTACTTCCAGTGATAATTTAACTTTCTCATTTATATTTATAGAATTGAAACTGAGGAGAGAAATTAAATACACAGTATTTTTCATGATGTAAAATGAGACTAAACCAAGTTGAAGACTATCCTTCATCTTTCCTGGGCCTTATTAAGATGTTGAAATTTAGAATAAAAGCCTAAAATGCTTGTAACTTCTTAACTAAACAAACACATCTAGCTATTTGTGGTTTTGACTTCTAAATGCCTATAATAAAACCTAATTCTATATACTATATTTTTGCTTTGATGAAATACATTGATTTTTAAATTTTCAGCTACTATTTACTACTGTGTTCACATGGGGTCTTCAGGAATCAGAATTATTTTAGAAAATATAGATTAGAAGCAGCCCAATAATCATTAGAGCCTAAGGCTTCAGGAAGTGCTACTTTAGTATCTGTGTCTGCTGTCACAGGCTAGTGAAGTATGACTTTTAAAGTAAAAAAAGAAAAAAGTAATAAAGTATAAACCATACTCTGAGACATAGCGAGAGCTGGTAATCCTACGGTTTTTGCATCAAAAAAGGTTATCGCTTTCAGTACAAGAATGAATCACCAAAGACATTTACAATTCCTCTTTATCAGTCATGAAATTAGAAGAAATAAGTGCACGCCCATTTCTCTTGCTCTAATTTCAGAAAAGGCTGCTACCTCTCACAGGTTGAATTGTTGAAACCCAGGTAATGACTGCTATAATTTTAAGAACATTCTAAGAAAAAATAATTTTGTTAATACTTTATTATTACTTCACCCTGAGAATGCCACATTATCATCGTGAACAATCAGCACAGAAATGCCGGTATGTGGAAGAAGTTTTTAAAAAGTGTAAAGTTGTGGGGCCGGTCAAGTGGCTCAGTTGGTTAATTAAGAGCTCGCTCAAGAACTTGAGCTCTGAGCAACAGCGGTTCAAGTCCCAGCCCGAGCTGAGCTCGGCCACTGAGCTGCCAGCAGGTGGCAGGATGGCTCAGCTTAAAAAAAAAAAAAAGTGTGAAGTTGTACAAATGTGACGACTCAACTTACTTGGCTCTGAGGTACTTCATGATCAGCTCCCCAATACAATGTCATTCC
Organism: Hipposideros armiger; assembly: GCF_001890085.2. NCBI lineage: Eukaryota > Metazoa > Chordata > Mammalia > Chiroptera > Hipposideridae > Hipposideros > Hipposideros armiger. The sequence goes on along the minus strand of NW_017731865.1, from coordinate 199,752 downwards.
AAGAGAATAAATATGGATCTAGAAATAAAATTTTTTTAAAAGTCATTTGATGGTGAAACAAAATAAAAATATTTAGCAAAATACTATTTAGTCATGCCCTTTGGTTTTAGAGAAAGTATGACATACGATTGGAGAAAATCATTATTTCATATTTTTCATAAAAGTGAGAACTTAAAAACAGAAAATAAGACTAGAAATTATTGGAAAAGACCTTTTTGTCCCCCAATTCCCCATCTCACTCTCTATGAGCAACTATTTTGATTAGTTCTTATTTATTTTAAAGTTCCTTTATGCAAACTCAAGCAAATATGAATATACATCCTTGTTTTCACCTTTTCAAAAGGTTAGAAACTTTAAAAATTACTTGCATTTTTAATTTAACAAGAAAGCTATTTCCATATCACTGCTTAGAGATCTTATCCTTTTTCAGTAGTGCAGAGAACTCCATTTTCTGGCTGTAGCACTTTATTTAGCCAATCTGTTATTAATGGTCAATTAGGATTTTCCACACTTTAGCTATTATAAATAATGTTTCAGCAAACAGTCTTGTGATACATCATTTTGTACATGCAGGTATTTCTTTTGAATTGATTCTCTGAGATTATGGATAAAGGGTAAATCCTCTGTAGTCTTGATACATGTCAGATTCCCCTACAGAGAAGTGGCGTCATTTTGAGTTTCTACCAGCAACATATTAGACGTTTTTTACACACCTTGTTCATAGAATGTATTACAAATATTTGGATTTTTGACAATCTGGAAAGGGAGAAAAAAATCTCATTTCAGTTTTGAGTAGCATGTTTTTTTTTTAACTATGAATGCCTGGGATAGATTTGCAAATGAAGCTGAGTCAAAAAAGACTTTTTTGTGTTGTTTGCTGCTTAAAGACTGTAAAAATAATAGCATAACAGCTTATTTTTATGCTAGTGGGACTAACCCAACAGTGAACACTAGAACTGCAGGAGAGAGTAGAGATTGTTGGGAGAACACTGTTGGTAGGTGGGAGGAAGTAGACGCTGATGCACAAATGGAGGAGTGGGCTGTACAGGTGCACAGACGGTCCATCTATAGTAACGAGGCAGAGAATATGGGGGTTTATCATGGGGAATCTGGTACTGTGATCCCGGGGAAAAATCTCACCGGATTGCTTGTACTTTTTCCCCCTGTGGAACAGGAAGCAAGGTTATCAGCTGAAAATGAGGACAGTTAATCTTATGAGAAATCATTTTTCATTTTTATTTATGCTATTAAGAGATTCAGAGCTTACAGAATACCATCTGGTACCTAATAATAGAGAAACATTTTTTTACAGGATACAACAAAAAATGTTTAGTCATTTATTCCAAAACAACCTGTAGAGTTAAAGTGGACACTATTTCCATACATGTTATTCATAAGCTAAGCGTGTCTACTGTTGGTGCAGCCTGAAAAGACACAGGCATAAAGAAGAGCAACGACACCAGACGGTAATTAAGTTTATACAGTAACACTGGCTGACAGCGCCGGTTGGTAAATGGCAACAGGCAGGTTATAGTCTACATGCAGACATTGTGTAGAAAGGAGGAAAGTCATGCAAGGGAGGATTATTCAACAATACGCAAGTATTTCATCTTCATATTGTCCTTTGCCTTTTATTTAATAAGAAAAAAGGGAGACTACAATGGCTCACATAGTCCAACTAACAAATAAAGACCTCTGTTAAAGATATTGGCAATCCCAGGGCCTAAAGGAATTCAAGCAGCGGAAGTTAAAAAAATGTTTTTGGCTTTGCCCTCACTTCCCAGGGAATCTGTAGTTTTGTGATCTTTGATTACGCCCTATCTGTATCACAGCTCTCTGTACCTATCTGTACCTGGTGGTCAGAGATGATCTGATCTCCTCCCTTAGTACGGCAGGCCAGGGTGGTTTCCTGTAGAGGTGGGTGCTGTTTTGTTTATTAGATCCCGCATATAAGTGAGATCACATGGCTTTTGTCTTTCTCTGCCTGACTTATTTACTTAGCATAATGCCCTCAAGGTTCATTCATGTTTTCACAAATGCCACGATTTCATTCTTTTTCACAGCTAAATAATGTTCAATTATATATACACCACATTTTCTTTATGTATTAATTCATCAATGGATACTTATGTTGTTTCCATATCTTGACTAAATATTCCATTGTGATTGTGTGTGTGTGTGTGTGTGTACTAGGTTGTCAGAAAAGTCATGATGTATTTTTTCTATGTTTTTCGTTGCAAAAATGTGTCATGACTTTTCTGACAACCCAATATTTTCTTTCTTTATCCAATCATGCATTGGACACTTAGGTTGTTTCCAAAAATGTTATTTGATTTCCTTTTTATTGTGGTGAAAAACATGACATTCAATTTACCATCTTAACCATTTTTAAGTGTACAATTCAACAGTATTAAGTCTATTCACATCGTTGTGTACCAGATCTCTAGAACTTTGTCATCTTGAAAAACTGAAACTCTATATCTATTGAACACTAATTCCTCCTTCCCCCGTCACCAGCCCTAACCTTTATAACTTTCTGTTTCTATGCTGTGACTACTTTAGATACTTCATATGAGTGTAAACATACAGTATCTGTCCCTTTGTGATTAGCTTATTTGCTTAGCATAATGTCCAAGGGTCATCCATGTTGTAGCATGTGACAAGACTGCCTTCTTTTTTAAAGTCTGCATAATATTCCACTGTATGCATACACCGCATTTTCTTGTGTTTTTTTTTTTTTTTTTTTAGCTGAGCCATCCTGCTACCTGATGGCAGCTCAGCGGCTGCTCAGCTCGGGCTGGACTCGAACCGCTGTTGCTCAGAGNGCTGCTCAGCTCGGGCTGGACTCGAACCGCTGTTGCTCAGAGCTCAAACTCTTGAGCGAGCTCTTAACCAACTGAGCCACTCGGCCGGCCCTACACCGCATTTTCTTTACCATTCATCCATTGATGGACCTCTTGGCTACTGAGTATAAAGTTGTCATGTCCTCTTCGAGATAATGCAAATATCTCTTTGAGCCCCTGCTTTGAATTCTTTGGATATGTACCCAGAAGTGAGACTGCTGAGTCACATAGTAATTCTATATTTGGCTTTTTGAGGAACCTTCATACTGTTTTCCGTAATGGCTAGACCGTTGTACATTTTTACCAACAGTGTACAAAGGTTCCAATTTCTCTACAGCTGCATCAACATTTATTATTTCCTGTTCTTCTGACAGTGGCCATCCTAATGGGTGTGAGGGGATAACTCCAAGACCACAGAATTTAAAATTTTCAGTTTAATTATGTAATTACATGTTGGACTCCAACACTGGAGAGTCCTGGAGTTTCTTCTTCAGGGACTCATAGAGTGCCGGCATATGACAACCATATTTGTCAAATTTACCGATGAATGAATGAACAAATGGGAAGGAGGGGAGAAAGGATGGACTAATAAGATTTAACAAAGAATAAGTACAGTATAGTGTGGTTACGGGCATTTGGTCTTTTTCTGACAAGTTCAGTCGACGCTTCTGCTCAAGTTGGGGAAGTGGATTTACTAGTATGTGCTTCTAAAGATGACTCTCGATTTTCAAGAAGCAAAGAGAAGGTAGGAACCGTAATTCTTGATATTTAGACTGTGAGTGAGTGGCAATGAACACTTAAACCAATATTCCTCAAGTTTATTAGGAATCAAGTATAAATTCCTGGTGCATATCAATATTCTTTTTTTTTTTTTTTAAAGATTTTATTGGGGAATTGGGGGAGGGGAACAGTGCTGGGGAATCGGGGGAAGGGGAACAGACAAGTTGCTGTTGTTTCGTTTTTCAGTCTAGTTGTGGAGGATGTTGCTTCACTGGCCCAAGCTAGCACCATTATTGCACTCTTCCTGGGCGAGGCAGATCAGTTGCCGGCTTCTGGATGGCTGCTCACGCTGGCTGCTGGCTACACACGGTAGCTCATGGCAATCCACTGCAGCAGGGGCTGCAGCATACGCTGTCACCGGTGACTCACAGCAGCCCAGCTCCAGGTCGAGCTGTTTGTTCAGCATCTTAGTTGTAGAGGCCAGTGTCACTGGCCCTCATATGTGGGATCCGAACCAGGGCCCTTTGGCATCCCAAGCCAGTTCTTAACCAACGCGCCACTCGGCAGGCCTTCAATATTCTTGAAGAGAAATCACAAGACTTGATTCAGATTCCAATCCCATCAGGGACTTAAAAATGATTGCCAAATAAGCACACCATGTGCCAAGCAAGCAGGAAGTAGATGATTACCCAGTAAAAGGAAAAAGCCAGAGGATTAGAAAGCTTAGTGTGACCTGCAGAAACCTGTCTAGTTATTTAAAGGGACATGTTATCTTGAAAAATAAAATTGAAAGGCAGGTAAATGAAAGAGCTTATTTATACAGTGAGTAGTAAGATAAATTTTTCCATGCAACTATAGGTGTACAGTTTATAAAACAAGTTTCATTGAATGAAGAGAACAATTTAATGGGTCAAGATCTTACTAAGCACTCAACTATTATTTGTTTGCTTGTTTGTTTATTATTTACAATACTGGGATAGGTAGGCCTTGAGGTTTTTTTTAAAGTTTTACATACCATCAATAGCAAGCATCTGCTGGGCACTGGTTAATGGCATATCCTTAACTCATGAAAGTCATGACATGCAGTTACCATCCTCTTTTTCAAAATGTCCATGCCACATTAAAATCAGGATGTTAGTCTATCTGGCTATTCCTTTGACCTTTGCTTTATGTGTACATTGCAAACAGTAATGGGATAAAAAAACATGCCTTTTGTATTCTTTGCATTTAGAATTGCACTGGACTTTTGAGGCATGGGGTAAGGTAGAAGTTCCCATTAATCTCAAAGAAATAAACTTTAGAGCAGTCATGGCAACAATCCACACCCATCCCATCCACAGTAAGTGGGAGGCTTCAATCGCTTTCCCAAACATGTGATCTGAAAGTTGTTCTTAAACACGGGGTTTGCTTGTTTGGGTACCTGGACACCTCAGGGCAAACTGGGATAGCTCTCAGCAAATCAGAAAAGCACTTGGGCATCTGAGATTTCTGCTAAGCATTTTTTCCCCTTTTATTGTGGATTTTAAATGTCTTGCAGAAAGAATTCATAAACTCCTGTGGAAAATTATTCATAATTAGAGAAAACTCTCCTATACTTTAGTAGAAGTTTTTTAAACAAAAACATTCAGGGCTTTAGTCTACTGCAGTGATTCCTAGTTATTCTGAAGTCACCAGATCTACTTGAGATGAATCAAGTTATAGACACCCTTCCCCAAAAGTGCTCAGACACACAAAACATAGTATGACATTTCATTGGTTTGTTGATACCCAAAGAAGCTCATTAAGATCCAGAATTCTCAAGGGTTAAATAATTTGCACATGCAACATACTTATTTCCAATGTTCTCATTAATTACCCTCTATCTTTTAAAAGTTTATTAAATGAATCATACACATAGCACACAGAATAAATGCGTACTGTTTAAATAATAAAATGAATAAGCATGTATATACTATCCAGCTTAATAAAACACCACCAGTACCTTTGGATGTCTTCATGCTATATAACAGTGACCAACACTGCATTCCCTCTGTGGTATACTAAGACCTTTTCGAATACCTCATTTCATGTAATGGGAAACTGCTTAGGGTTAGTGACTTAAGCATGACCTCTACCTCATAGCATTTGTCTCCTTTCATGGTTGTCTGTGCCTCCTAAAATTCTTAAGCAGCTCTTGAAATATAACATGTAGTTAAACCTGGATTCTCTACCAATTCTTGTCAGTCTTGTTTCAGATACACAATCAATGGCTCAAATCAAGATAACTTCCTCTAGCTTAATCAACACACACACACATTCATTCATTCATTCATTCTCTCTCTCTCTCTCTCTCTCTCTCTCTCAACCCCTTTTCCCCTTCCTCTCCCTCTCTCCTTCTTTCCCTCCCCACTCCCTTCTTTTTCTCTCTCTCCCTTTCTGAAGGGGGAAACACTCTGTCAGTGAAGGATAAATTAGTACAATTCCTTTAGATGGCAATTGTGCAACATGGCAAAATGTAAGATGCACATACTTTTTGATTTAACAACTTTACTCTTAGGAAATTATTAGGTTAATTTTCACAATTCTGTGGAATGTTATATAGGAAATGATATTCATAACCAATACTGAATTCTCCAAAGTTCCATATCTAAACCATATAGCCTGCTATATACACAATATGTCCTTGCTGCGATTTTTTTTTCATATCCTTGACAATAAAATTAGATCTTCTGATATCAGTGGCATCACCACCCTCAGACTGAATATTTGTCATAAACTTTTCCTTCTTCTTCTTTGTTCCATCACATGAATTGCCAAGCTCTGTCAGCTTTGCTTTCGCTGTATACTGTATTCAGTTATTTTCTCTAAACTATTAAACTCTCCAGTTAGATTCCTACACAATCTTTTATCTCACCTAGTTATCCACTTTTGTCAAACTCACAGTCTCAAGTCACAAATCTCATCATGTCATTCTCCTAAATATGTGATAGATCCCACTGCCTGAGAAGAGAGTCTCAAGTGCTGGCTTCAAAATCTTCTTCAGCCTGAAGCAGCTGCCCCTTCTTTCCCTAACCATTGGCTTCCAGGCAGCTAATGCTGCAGCCTAGCTGTCTAGCCCATTGCAGTGGACAGTGTCTACCTGCAATTCCACATACGAATAACCCTGTGTGACATGCCCATTTCCACCTATTTTCATGTTTCTAAATTCTACTCATTCTACAAAGCTCAACAAAAACTCTATCTTCCCTGTGATATCATTCTACACTAAAATGAAACATTCCTCTTCTAGACTTCCCAAATATTTTACACCTCTGTGTATAGTACTCACTTCTTTCTGCCATATACTACAGATTGTCACATACATGCTGACCAAAATCAATTTTCTAGTTATTTTTGTATCTTCCTTACAAGCACAATGTTTCATACACAGCAGGCATTGAGTAAGTATTTGTAAGCATCAATTAATAATGGCTCACATTTTTTCATGTCTTTCCTTAGATCCATACATTTTTATAAGACTTTGAATGCTTAAATAAAATAAATGTGAACAATCATTTTAAATTCAACGCATTTTTTTCAAGCAAAGAAGACCGAACAGTTACCTTTTCAACATCTGAGAGAGAAGTGAGTGATTGACTTTGAAGAACCTCTGGTGCGGTGAATGCTCGAAGATCCTGATTGGAAATATTTTCATCCGTAAATGACACACTACCAGATGGCAGCAACAGCAGAGACCACGGAGAAATGATGAAGCCCAGGGCAGCAGGATCAGCGATGCTTACTGGTTGTAACCGCACAGAATAAAAAAAAAAAGATAACTGCTTAGAATTATAATCTGAGGAACTAGACATAAAAGAATATTGGAGCCCATTCATACCTAAGGTGAGCACACAGTTACATACACTAAATCAACATGCTATGAAAGATGGGTTCGTACATCCACTACTGCTAGCATTAACAACAATGGCTTGATTTGGCTTCATCTTTCAAAACCTAGACGGTAGAGCTTAGACACACACACACAAATAATGATTAGTTCTTAAACTTTGCGGGGGGTGGGGGGGAGACACTCATGGATTCCTTTGAAAATCTGGTGAAAACTACTGGGTTGTCAGAAAGTCATGACGTATTTTGTCTGTTTTTCAAAGGTCATTTATTTACATAAAGAACAAAGATTAATCAATGATATATTGCCCATTTTGTTCGATAACCTTTTGCCATCTTTCAGGAGCTTCATAATTCCTCATTCATAGAAGGACCTGTCTTTATTTGCGAGAAACTGAACAAGGTGCTGATTTACAGCCTCATCTGAATTGAATGATATACCAAGCAAGGAGTTTTAAAGAGAGCGAAACAAGTGGAAGTCTGATGGCACAAGGTCAGGTGAGTATGGTGGGTGTGGAAACACATCCCATCCAAGCTGCAATGATTTTTGACGGGTGATCAAACTTGTGTGTGGTCTCGTGTTGTCACAATGGAACACAACTCCTTTATAATTAAAAAGCTCTGGACGTTTCTGAATGATGGATTCGTTCAAACTGTCCAATTGCCGACAGTACACGTTCGAATTGATTGTTTGGTTCCTTGGTAGGAGCTCGAAAAACACGACACGTTTAAAATCCCACCACACTGAGAGCATAACCTTCCTCTGATGAATGTCTGCTTTCCATGTCGTTTGAGGTGAATCATCATGTTGGGGCCAAGATCGTTTGCGCACCACATTGTTGTAAACAATCCACTTCTCATCATCACCAGTTATCAGTCACTTCAAGAAAGGATCATTTTCCTCACGTTTAATGAGCATATTGCAGGTGTTTATACGCGCCATCAAATGAACTTCTTTGAGTTCATGTGGAACCCAAATATCAAGCTTGCTTACGTATCCCAGCTTCTTCAGGTGGTTGTGAACGCTTGAATGATGGCTGTTCAATGTTTCTGCAATCTCTCGTGTCATGTAACGTGGGTTTGACTTGATCAATGCCTTTATTTTGTCATCATCAACCTTGGTGAGCCTCCCTGACTGAGAAGCGACATTGAGATTAAAATCACCAGCATGGAATTTCGTGAACTATCAATGGCACTGACGTTCTTATAGAGCATAGTCACCATAAACTATGCAACTTTTCACAAACTTGATGCGCGTTCTTCCCTTTATGGAAGTAAAACAGTAAAATAAGGCCAAAATGCACAGTTTGGTCTTCCATCTTCAACTTGTAAAATTTCCAAAACTCAACCAAATCGCTCAATTTTTTTTTTAGAATGAAGCTAGAACGGTCAGCTGCCAAATGACATAGCAATAACATAGATGCGAATGACTCTAGTACTTCCAAAAATGAACAAGTGCCATCTGTCGCAAACATGCGTCATGACTTTTCCGACAACCCAATATGATCTCTTTCAATGAAGCTGCCTATAAAAACAAAACTCTGTATACAAGAGGGGTTCATGTGCCTTTTTATAGCCCATTTATGAACCCCAGGTTAAGATTTCCTGATTTAGATTATCGTGTTCTGATACTGATAGAAAATAATTCCTTTTGGTAATTCATCGGGTTTGGAAATAGTAAAGTTTCCAACTACAGTGAAAGTCTCTCTTTTTTGTGTGTCAAAAGATATATTTGTCTGAACTCAAATTTTGTCTTGTTTGTATTTGCTCATTGTTTCACTAGAAATCCAGGGAGCTTCTATGTTATCAAATGTGATCACTGGGGTCTCTAATTTTATTGTTTGTGTGTATGGGTGCCTAAGAACTCACATTTAAGAGTATTAAAAAAAATTCCTTAAGATATCAACAGTCCTCCTTCCAAAAGTAAAGCTATATATATTACGCTCAACAAAACAGACTTATGAGAAGGAACTTTATGTTGTCCCCTCATCTGAAAAAGAAGCTAATATAGGTTTTAAGATAAATGCTAAGTGAATTGGATTATAGACTCTGGAAACTGCTATAGGTGAGTCACAAAAGTCCTATGACTGCCAATGCCATTATTATTCAATCTGAATGAATTATACTGATATCTCTCTAAGTCAAATCCTAAGAAATTAACAAAAGTCTATGGAACAGTTTATCAAACACACAGTATCTATCAAACACAGTATGTGTTTCTGAAAACTACTTTTATTAGAACCAATTCATCCATCCTTTCTGACTTTTTAACCTCTACCTAGGTCCAAGATTCTGATAATCAGAATTTGATTTCTATCAATAAAAAGTATTAAAATTATTCCTCCTTTGAATACTAAAAAACCAACTCTATATGTTCTCCTGCATTTTTATGAATCTGAAACATGTCTTTAATAACTATGTCTAGGAAGAAAAGAAGTGTTTAAATGCATCTTTTAATCAGTCAGCATATCTGATGTTGCACTGAAGCTGAGTTCCAGACCAATGGTCCTCACAAGTACGGCCCATCCACACATCAGGCTGCTAAAGCCATAGCTCACAATTCTTATGGCAAAATATGTTTCAATAAAACAGAAACTGTTGAAGGTGAAAGCAATCCCTAATTGCTTATCACTCTAAAATTAGTAAGAGATTTATTCGCTTACTTACCAGCACAACCAAAGTCAGCAAAACTACACCTATACCTTTTAACTTTTGCTTTATACAACAGATTTTTGTTTGTGTTTGTTTTTACTGAACATCTACAGCACACCACAATCTAAGCACTATACATATGTAAACATAATCTTCCAACATTACAGGTCATTTGTTCTTAGAGTCTATAGTACTATTGGGGAGAAAAAATGAACACATAAATAAATACAAGATAGAATGTATAGGTATCTAATAGAGTAAAAGAGAACACAAAAGGGGTTCAGAAGACAGAAAAGGGATTCGACTATAGTAAAGAGAGAACTAATTTCTTTTTTTATATGTGGCCCTTTAAATGAGTAACATTTGACCATGGTTATAAAGGGGAGATTCCAAAGAAAAGAAACAGTCAAAGCAAGGGCATGTGGACAGGAAATTATTAAATTTGTACATGGAACAGCAGGAATTTTGGACAGAAGAGTGGTGGAGGGCAGTAAGAAACAGAATTACTAAGGTGGCTCATATTTTTGCTTGTTAAAACACACACACACAGAAGGGACACAAATATTTTCATTGTTTTCAAATGTGATTTTTAAATGTCTTATAATAAAGCTAAAGCAGCTGTGACAACAAACTACATTGCTGTCAAATTCCCCAAACACACACATGACACTTAAGTACTGGATCCTTTAGAAAACAGTCAAACCACAAACTACATTTTAAAATAATTGTAAAGTGCTATGCAAACATACAAGTGAGGAAATTTAGAATCGTGGCTAGAATCAGTCTGATTCACTCTCATCATCTAACTGAAAGGAATTTAAAGCAAATGTATTCAAAATCCTTTAAAGAACACTAACAAAAGAATATTTAAAAATGGAACTCCAGAAGCCTATAATTTTATGTCCTATGATGTTTTAGTTGTGTGATGATTATCCTCAAGAATGCTATTATTATGAAAGAGTAAATCTGATGTCAACTGATTATAGTAGTCAAATAATTCTATTTATAGACTTTACCAACATTCCACAGAAAAAGTTGTCTAAACAGAATTTCAAACAGCTAGTGGCAAAGTTAGAAATAAACAGAAATCTGATATGCAAAGAAACATCTTAGAACTTCTTTCCAATTTTCCCTTAAACTAAGACCCATCTCCACACATTTGTTTCCCCTGAGAGATCTTGCCATTTCCTTTAAATTGTCCCCTTCATTTAATTTTTTGGCCTTCCAATTATGGTATAAAAATTAGGGAAATGATCAGAACTGGGTAACAAATATGATAAAGGAACACTAATCAAAAGTATTAGGAAATCATCTAAGGACTTACAACAATGAAACCATTTTGACCTGAAAAACTCCTTTGCCTATTTAGGCACATATAGAGAAATTGTAGTCTTCCCATTTTATTTGTGTTATTAGCGTTCTTGGCAAAAATCTATGCAGAGGCAACTGTTCCAAATTCTGAAGGATTTGATGAAGTTACAATACAATACAGAATATTCTCAAAAATTCAGTTCATATGTGCATAAAAATATATATGTTGTTAAATCAATCATCTGGTATAACAATGTACAAAAACAAATGGTTTAGAATATTTCCCCTGCATTTTAACATTTTCTTGATAGCAAAGCTTTGTGGTAAATTATTTAAGGCTCACTGGAAATTACAGTACAAACTACAGATTGATTCCCAATTAAAATTTTATTAATGCCTCATCAATTTTGTTACTACTTTAAAAAACTTCAGTTTCTCTAACAGGAAACAGAATAGCAATCCCTTTTTGAAAATAAAATTGTGTAGATGATTGATTGGAATTAAGACATCCATATAATGTAAATTGATAATGATAGTGTCTTCAAAGGCATTTTACATCATGTAAATTTTCTTGATATAGCCAATCATTCACCAGCATTTCATAAACTCCTACAAGCCTTTGGTCCTCAAGAATCATGTTCTTGTGTAGTAGGTCCCAGACCTTGCTAATCATACAAATCTCTAAACTCTTGATTTAGAGATTTGGAAAGATATTAAACTGTCAGCTTCATTTCATTCCTTTTAATATCTGACTTCATTAATTTAGTATGTAGTCTAATTTAATTAAGAGGGACAGTATCATACAACAGTTAGAAGTACAGACTGAACCCAGAGTCCCTTTATTTGAATTCCTAGGTTTGACATTTACCACTTATAATCTTAAATAAGTTCGTTATCTTCTCTGTGCCTCAATTTACTCATCTGTAAAAATAGTTCTTATACCATACATAAGGTTGTTAAGAAGATTAATGGAAAAAGCACTTAGAAATGCTCCTGGCACACGGTTAAGCGCCATACAAAAGTGGTAGCGATTACTATTTAATAAAACTTTTCTCTAAAGATACTAGATGTACACAATACATCAAGTAAAAGTCACTGCTTAAGTTCATTCTCAATCACCTACTTAGCTTTTCTCCCCCAATGGAAGACAAGGAGTATACAATACATAACAAATACTAAGTTTCAGAATATTAGATCAAATTCTCAAACTACTCTATTTTAAATCTTCAGGAAATTTTTGTTTTTTTGGGGGGAGGCATCTCTTACCTAGAAGTCATATTATAAACACAGATGACTTAATGTACAAAGCATCCTAAAATAGTACTGATTTTTCCACTTTAATTCCTTGGGTAATGTATCTTCTGTCAGTGTTCTATTTCTTATGTGGTATTACTAGTTAGCACAGATTCTCAATTTAGAAAAACTGGTTTAAAATTTTCTAATCAAGCCAATTGACTAGTGCTTATTAACTAACTACATATATGAAATAGGTTTTTTAGTGTACCTAGTCACTATCTTCAGGTATAACACAAATTATCAAATGAAGATATTTATTTGAATGTATATATATCGACTACAGTATCAGCATATAGTTTCAGAAAAAATGTATTTGTAATAGAAGTTATAGCATTTCAATAACATGAAAAAATGCAAACTTGTCATTCCAAACTGATATATTTTATGAGCTTTTCTTCACCAGAATAGGAGACATTTTTATTTCTTATAATGTACTTAGTCACACAAACACATTCCTTTTTTTTTAACATTAACCACATGCAAACCACCAATCCAAGACACAACCCCTGAAATCTCAATGTGGCTTCTGATCACTTAGGCGTCTAGTAGTTTTGTTTTGTTATGTACTTGCAGACTCGAAGTAATTCTAAACCATGCATCTTGGTAACAAAACACTAATAAGGTCTGAGTTTAATAAAAGAGATATACAGACAATCTATATGAGTAAAACTAATTGGTTATGGTTATTAAAAGCAACAGGGCTTAAATGGCTGGACAATATGGACAGAATGAAGCAAGTCTCTAAGAATTTTCTTTCTTCTTCAGCAAACTCCTTGGCCACCTGATCCAAACAGCATGAAAGAAATAGTAGCAGTTCCTTTCATTTCTTCTTGGCATTCTTATCATATTCTGAGGAATCTGACCACTTTATTCTTTTGATATATTAAGTTCCTCCTCTTTGATTTTCCTTTGGTTTCCACTTTCCCCACTAACCTTCTGTATTCTCAACATTAAAAAGTATACACCCCAAAACTGCATGCCAGAAGACTCAACAAAATGTTTTTGTAACTGTTTTCACACATTTCTCCTAGAATATATGGTTTACGGATAGGAATTATGAATTTCCTAAAGATCAGGTACAATGCCATTAAAATAATGCAATTGAAATACTTGAAGAAATGTTTACAATTCCAACTCTATTCCACAGGTCTATAACCTCTCAAAGGGGTCCTTCTGCTCTGCTCTGACAATAACTTACAAATTTAGATTCTGCTGATCACACAAATGAAAAGGGTTATTCATTTCTCCATTATGAAGAAAAATGAAATTTTCTTTTAACTTTCAAACACCAGGAACTCTAAATTATTCATCCAGAGAATACTCTGGCTCTTTATTTTGTTCTCCAACCTTTATTACTTTTAGTTATTTTTTTAAGTATGATTCAAAGGAAGTGCCAGTTTGTTAACTGTTAATATTGAAATGAAATTATTCACAAAGCATCTGACTTTGGGGCCTTGTGGGTACTTAAGAAAGCACCAGGCCTTTCCTAAGTCACTGAGGAGTTTCATGTGAATTCTGGAGAAGGGGCACAGACAGCATTGTGCACAGCGTTTTATAGAAAAGCTTCCTGGGAATTCAGATGTGCACACCAATCTACCCAACAAGCACCTAAAGACTACTGCCCTGGTCCTTATTAGGGGCCATAAAATGGTATCATAGCTAAATTAAGTTGCTTCTTGACCTTGTCCTCGCTACATTTCTGTTATTGACTGATACCAAAGAACATGATGAAATGGGGTATCTATATCCTTACAGCCTTCCTTAATGCTTAAAAAAATTATTTTTCAGCATAGGAAGCCCCAAGTGATGCATTTTACAGGAGATATGACAAGCCAGAAAGTGTTACAAGTAATTGCTTCATCCAAATTATAATAAAGTCATTTTGGATTAGAAAGGCAAAATGACTAGCAGAAATTACTTTAAACGAGAAGTGAGACCTAAAGAGCTCGTCTCTATAAGGAGGAAGCTGAATAAATGATACCAAACTCAGGACGCCATTGTGCATTATTAGAAATTAATTGCCTTACCCACCTCAAAAAATTTATCTTTATTTGGCTTTTTTATCTTACTCCCAAAGCAAAGCAAGCTACAAATGAATTTCCTACACATTTTGTTTCTTCTTTGACACTTTCTATAAATCCAATTAATACCTATTGTATCTCCTCAAGCTTTGGGGTGAGCACTTTGATCACTTCCACCCTGAGCCGTATATGAATGTGTCATTAAGCTACAACCAGTACCCAGAAAAGATCCTGGGATTAGTACCAATTTCTATTTCCCCAAGGAAGGTCCAAACTTTGACAGCAAAACTATTCCACATGTGTGTAGTATGCTAGGCTGCAGACTTTTAAAAGACAAATTTGCTTGAAGGTGGGTTCCTTCTTAAATACACCAGTCATATCTTATTTGACAAACCTATTCAAGCAGTTGTAAAAATGTTAATCGTAAATGGTAAAGTCTATTTAAAAACATGATTTTATTACTAGCTTAACAGTTTTGTCTAAGCAACTTTGGAACCAAGTGCTAAGCTTCTTAAAGCACTGGGCATTTCTTTCGCCACCTAGCAACTTCATGACGGCCTCTGTAGATCATGTAGCTGCCACATTGTATTTTGCCGGACAAAATAAACTATAATTGGGGTAATTCGCAATAAAATTAAATTTCATGGTAAAGGTCCTTTATAAAGCAGCAGGTTTTTGTGTTTTTTTTTCCCCCCCAATACAGACAAAGTTTCAAGTTAAAGGAGATCTTCACTTACTCCTGCTATCTGCATAAAGCCAGGGGTAAAAATAACAAAATTTAAAATGACCTCAGCAACTTCTCTTTACTTTCAAGGGTTTGGAATCTATACAAAGCATAAAAAACTAATAATATCAAGGGTGATTGGCAGTTAGTTATTGCATTTTTGGAGAATTGGATAAAAAGGTCAGTAAAGATTAGTATATATTTTCAGTTTCCAGAGGAAGAAAGAAATATATAGTTTTCTACAGAGAAACTTGCTTTATTCTGGACAACATGATTCCACATAATCCTCATCTGTAGCTACATATGAAAAATATTTTTGTGATCACTAATGACAATCTCTCCTACTCTTCAGATATCAATCCCCTATTTACATTGTAAAGAACTTTTCCTTCTCAAAGAAAAAAAATGGGGGTAAGGAGGCTTATTTGAATGGTAAACTATTTCATTTTTCAAAAAGAAATATTAAGGATACATTTCTTGTAGACATGTTAACCATGACTGATGCATATCACCCTGAAAAAGTAAAAGTCTTGCAGCGTTATTTACAATATTCAAGATATGGAAGCAACCTAAGTGTCCATTGATAGGCGATTGGATCAAGAATATGTGGTACATTTATATAATGCAATATTATTCTGCCAGAAAAAAAAGAATAAAATCTTACCATTTGAGACAACATGGATGGAACTAGAGGGTATTATGCCAAGTGAAGTAAGTCAGACAGAGAAAGACAAATACCGTATGATCTCACTTATATGTGGAATCTAAAGAACAAAATAAATGAACAAACAAAACAGAAACAGACTCATACATACAGAGAACAAACTGATGGTTGTCAGATGGGAGGGGAATTGGAGGGCTGCGTGAAAAAGGTGAAGGGATTAAGAAGTACAAATTGGTAGTTACAAAATAGTCACAGGGTTGTAAAATACATAGGGAACATAGTCAATAATATGGTAATAACTATGGTAGTAACTTATCGAGGGAGTCACTTTGTAAATTATATAAATGTCTAACCACTATGCGGTCCACCTGGAACTAACAAATAATATTCAATGTCACCTGTAATTGAAAAATTAAAATTAAAAAAAAAGTAAAAATCTTAACTTGTTACTAAATTATACAAGGCATAAAGCCACCTTTTAATTTCTATATTTGAGAGGAAAAAAGACTGAAGTAATTGTAAAGCATTTTCTTTAAAAAGCTTAATTATATGGGAATAAATCTGTCAGAATGTTGAGTAAAAGAAAGCAGACACAAGAGTTCACGTTACATAATTCTATTTGCATGATATTTAAAATCAAGCAAAACTTAATCTATGTGGCATATCATAATAATGATTACTCTTGGTAACCTAGAATTGACTGACTACGAGGGAGCACGAGGGTGCTTCCTGGGCGCTGGAAGCACCCAATGGTGGCGATGGTGGTGGTCATATGGGTGTATACATTCGTGAACTTCATCAGGCTGTACAATTACAAACAAGGCTCTTTACTGTATACATTATACATCAATGTTTTTTTTAAATCCCTGTCAATATACAAATTAAAACTATAAGTATAGTGAGTAAAATTACATGTATCAGCAAGGATGGAGCTAGGGAGCATGACCTGTAGCAACTTTCCCTTTTAAACATATGACTCTTTAAATTTATAAAATGGTCTATTTGTAACATCTAGAGCCAAAAAAATTTCAAATTAAAAGACAATGTATTGACTGGGTATTTGTGGGGCAGGAGAGGTTTACTTTAAATGCTTCATACACTTGTTAAACAGCCCACATTATTCATTTTGAGAATGCTAGATAGTAAATTAATTTCATGTTTTATAGTTTGTTTCCAGAGAACAAATAGGGTAATTTTATCAGTTCAAACACATTGAGCTTGAAGGACCTGTTAATTCTGGCCTTGTGAATGCAGGGCAAGACGTGGCGTGCCAAAGACAACCGATGCACCCTGTTCATCAACAAAATTATGATTGTAGATAATTAGGAATGTAATATAGCTTAGTAAGGTTTTGGATTTTTAAAAGCTGCATACACTATACAAATATTTACGCAAAGCTTTTAATCCATAAAAATTTTCTATATTTCCTATAAAGGCTTAAAAAACACATCAGGAATTAAATGTGAAGTTCAGTGCTTTATCTTCCTTCTCAGGCATTCAGTTACTTATTTTCCTTTGGTTCCAACAGACTGGAAGTTTTACATTTTCCCTCTTGGGGTTTTGTAATAATTCTTAACCCATTTTAAGAATATTTGACTATGCTAACTCTAAAGTCAATATCCCTCCCATTCTCATGAACAAAATCAAACCCTTAAACCGTTTTAATTCCTATCATTTACATCAGTCTTATATGTTATTTGACTTATAATTTTGAAGTTAACATCATTATTAATAAAGTTTTATTCAGCTAATGTGCTTGTTTAGGTTTACCACCATGTTGATTCTTTTGCTTATCGTTCCTTCTTGAAGCTTTCTTCTTCCTTCTGGGTTAAATTTCCTTCTTTCTGAAATATATCTCTTAGTAATTTCTTTTTTTTTTTTTTTTTTTTTTTTTTTAGCTGAGCCATCCCGCCACCTGTTGGCAGCTCACGGCTGCTCAGCTCGGGCTGGACTCGAACCGCTGTTGCTCAGAGCTCAAACTCTTGAGCGAGCTCTTAACCAACTGAGCCACTCGGCCGGCCCTCTTAGTAATTTCTTCAATGAGGATTTCCTTGATGGTGATTACTCTGTTGTCATACGAAAATGTTATTGTTGTTTTTTTTTTTGCACCACAATAGAGCATATTCCAGTGCATAGCCATTAACCACATGTGGCTTTTGAGAACTTGAAATGTGGCTAAACATAACTGAGAAATTGAGTTTTCAATTTATCTTAATTTAAATTTTAAAATGAATAGTCAGTTATTGGAAAACTTTTAAGTATGCTTGGAACAACTTGAGTATATAAATCTACTTTATCATCTGTATATTTTATGAAATCTAATTTTTTGATGCAATTTAGAGTCTGAATCGAGATGCGCTGCTAGTGTAAAATAGATTTTGACTTAGTACAAAAGAGTGTATACCTTACTAATACTTTTTTATATTGATTACATATTGAAATATTTTTAACACATTGAATTAAATATTAAAATTAATTTCATCTGTTTTTTAAAATCTTTTTAATGTGGCTACTAGATAATTTTAAACTATATATATGATCTATATATTTATACTAGACAGTGTTGTTCTAGGTTGAGTAATATTCTTTGATGATTTTTCCTTTTTTATTTTAAAATAATTATGATGCATTCTTGTAGCAGTCTTAAGATAAAGTTCTATCAAGTTCTGATTCTACTGTTGCTGTTAAGTCTGCTATTAGCTTGGGTTTTCTTGGTAAGTAATCCATCCTTTTCCTGATTGCTTTAAATTTTTTCTCTTTATTTTGTTCTGTCCTTCTAATCCCACAAATCTAAGTGTGGATATGCTTTTATTTACCTTGTGACTTCAGTTTCTAGAATCTGAGGGTCTATGTACTTCATCAATTGCAAAACATTATCCACCATTATATTTTCACTCACTGTTCTGTTTCCATTCTCTCTAGTTTTCCTTCTGAAACTCGCATTAGAGGGATGCTGGACTTGTCATTCAATCCTCCATGAACCTGAACTCCCTTACATTTTTAATATCCAGGTGATTTCCTCAGCACTAGTGTCCAGTTTACTAATTTTCTCTTTAAATTGAAAAGAGAATATGTGTAATCTGTTGTTGACGCTCTCCACTGAAGATGTAAACTTAGTCACTATATGGTTCGTTTCTAGAAGTTTTATTTCTTTTTTTTTTTTTTCATTCTGCCTGTATTAATTTGCTAGGGCTGCCATTACAAATACTACAGACTGGATGGCTTCAACAACAGAAATTTATTTTCTCACAATTTTGGAATCTAAGAATCTAAGAGCAAGGTGCCAGTAGGGTTGGTTTTTTCTAAGGCCTTTCTTCTTGGCTTGTAAGTGGCCCCATTCTCCCTATGTCTTCACATGGACTTCCCTCTCTGTATATCTGTCCTAATTTCCTCTTTTTATCCTTTAAGGACATGGGTCACAATGGATTAGGGCCTACCCTAATAACTTAATTTCAACTTAATTACTTCTTCAAAGACCCTATCTCCAAATACAGTCATATTCTGAGGTACTGGGAGTTAAGACTTGAACATAGGAATTTTGGGAGAACAAAATTCAGCCTATAACACTGCCTATTAAAAAAAATCTTCACAGTGTCTTGAACTTTTTTATTTTCTTCTTCTATATCAAGTCATTATAATGTACTAAATTTAATGTACTAATTTAAATATACTAAGATGATTCTATTATTAAAATTAGATAATAGTTTTTAAAGGTGGAGAATCTACGGCTATTTGATTAATAAAGAGGAAAATCAGGCCGGCCGAGTGGCGCGATGGTTAAGAACTGGCTTGGGATGCCAGAGGCCCCGGTTCGGATCCCACATATGAGGGCCAGTGACATTGCCCTCTACAGCTAAGATGCTGAACAACGGCTCAACCTGGAGCTGGGCTGCCCGTGAGTCACCAGCGACAGCATAGGCTGCAGCCCCTGTGGCAGTGGGTTGCCATGGGCTACCGTGTGTAGCCAGCAGCCAGCGTGAGCGGCCAGCAGCCGCAGTGAGCAGCCGTACAGAAGCCGGTGACTGATCTGCCTCGCCTGGGAAGAGCGCAATGATGGTGCCAGCTTGGGCCAGTGAAGCAACGCCCTCCACAACTAGACTGAAGAACCAAAAAAAACAAAAAAAACAAAAAAAACCAACAGCAACTTGTCTGTTCCCCTTCCCCCAATTCCCCAGCACTGTTCCCATCCCCCCAATACCCCAATTAAAAATAAACAAATAAATAAAGAGGTAAATGAATCTCTGGTTCAAGAAAGGCAGGTTAAGCATCTGACTGGAAAATGTTTTCTTTTAAAAACACAGTTTCAAATTAATAAGGAAAAAGTTCAAGTGCTACATTTAAAAACTAAACAATTTTTTGAAAACATTTCATATATGTAGTTTTAAAAGTAGCTTTACTAAGGCAAAATTGATAGACAGTAACTGCACACACTGAAAGAGTACAATCTGATGTTCTGACATTTGTTAACTATGACCACAGTCAAGGCAGTAAACATATCCACCACCCAAGTTCCCTCATAACACTTTCGGAATCCTGCTTCCTAGCCCTCGTGTACCTCTCATCCCCAAGCAACCACTGATCTGCTTCATCATTATAGTTTGGTTTGCATTTTTTAGACTTTTACATTAGAATCATACAATAGGTATTATGTTTGTCTGATTTCCTTCACTCTGCATAATTCATTATTTTGAAATGAACCCACGTTGCTGCATTTATCAATAGCTCAGTCCTTTTCATTGCCGTGTAGTGTTGCATTATATGGATGTACCCATTTGTTTATGCATTCAATCTGTTAATAAACGTTTGGTTTGTTTACAGCTTTTGGTTACTGCAAATAAAGCCGCTATGAACATTCATGTACAGGTCTTTGTATGGACATATATTTTCACTTCTTTTGGGTAGGTACCTAAGAGTGCATATGGTAGGTATATATTTAACTTTTTAAGTAACTGTTAAACAGTTTCCAAAATGTAAAACTGTACTATTTTACATCTTCACTAGCAATGTACGAGTATAAGGGCTCCACTTGCCCCAAGTCCTTGCTAACTCTTGATATGGTCAGTCTTTTTAATTTTATACATTCTAATAGATTTGTATTAGTATCTCTGTGGTTTTAATTTGCATCTTCTTGGTGATAATGAAGAAGTTTATATTTCCCTGATGACTAATAATTTTGTGTATTTGAAATCTGAAACTGTATATCTTCTTTCTTTACTTTTCTTTCTTTTTTTTAAAGATTTTATTGGGGAATTGGGGGAGGAAAACAGTGTTGGGGAATTGGGGAAGGGGACCAGCCAAGTTGTTGTTCTTCAATCTTCGTTGTGGAGGGCGCCAGTTGCCATCTGGCTGCCCAGCAGCAGCTCATGGCCTGTAAGCTCAAGGTGCTGTGTTCAATCTTAGCTGCGGGTGGGCGTAGCTACCATCCCATGTGGGAGTCGAACCAGCAGTCTTGTTGTTAAGAGCACATGCTCTATCCACTGAGCCATCCCGATGGCACCTCAGCCAAGGTGCCAAATTCAGTCTTAGTTGTGAGTGGGCATAGCCCACCATCTTGTTGTCACACCAGCTGAGCCATCCTGCCACCTGTTAGCAGTTCAGTGACAGCTCAGCTCGGACACAGTATCACTGGCCCATGTGGGAATCGAACTGGCAGCCCTGTTGCTCAGAGCTTGCACTCTTTTTTTTTTTTTTTGCCAACTCTTAAACAACTGAGCCACTCAGCCGGCCCTGTATATCTTCTTTGGTAAAGTATATGTTAAAATCTTTTGCCCAATTTTGGGGTACTGTCTGTTTCTTACTACTGAGTTTTGAGAGTTCTTTATATATTCTGGATACAAGTCCTTTATCTGTTATATGACTTGCTAAATATTTTCTTCCACCCTTTGACTCCATCTTTCATTCTCTTAACAACTTGTTTAGAAGAGTAGATATTTTTAATTCTGATAAAGTTTACTTTATAATTTTTTTCTTTTATAAATCAAGCATTTGGTATCATATCTAAGAACTCTTTCCCTAACCTAGGGTCACAATTATGGTCTCCTATGCTTTGTTCTAGAACGTTTATAATTTTAAGTTTTATATTTAGATCTATGACCTATTTTGAATTAGTTTTCATATGTGGTGTGGGGTAAAAGTCAAGATTGGTGTTTTTATTTTTATTTTTTTGGACATGGATATCCAATTGTTACATCACCATTCAGTTCTAGAGGCTTTTTTGTAGATCCCACCAAATTTTCTATGTAGACATTCATGTCATTTTCCAATAAATACAGTGTTATTGCTTTCTTTCTAATCTGGGTTGCTTTAATTTTTTTTCTTGCTTTATTGCACTAGTTAGAACTTTGAGTACAATGTTGAATATAAGTAATGAGAACAGACATCCTTATTCTGATCTTGGGGGGAAAATTCAATGTTTCACTATTGAGTATGATGTTGGTTACAAATTTTTTGTATACGCCCTTTATCGGGTTGGTGGAGTTCCTTTCTATTGGCAAGCTTTCCTTTTTTAAGTCAGGAATGGATGTTGGATTTTATCAAATGTTTTTTCTGCATCTACTGATGATTATATAGCTTTGTGTCTATTTAAGTTTATATATATGGTGAATTATACTGATCGATTTGTGAATGTTAAACTAATCTTATACTCCTAGGATCTACTTGATTATGATGCATTATCATTTTATATATTGTTGGATTTAACTTGTTAAAAATTTTTGCATCAATGTTCATAAGGTACATTGGTCTATAGTTCTCCAATGTCTTTGTTTGGTTTTGGTATTATAGTAATGCTGTCCTCATAGAATTAGTTGGGAAATATTTCCTCCTTTTTAATCTTCTTCAAACATTTAATAGAGAATTGCTATTATTTCTTCTTTAAATTTTAAAAGTTCTGTAGTGAAGAAATATGGGCCTGGAATTTTCTTCATGGGACATTTTAAACTATATATTCAATCATCTTAACAGATGTAGGACAATTCAGGTTGTCTACTTTTTCTTGAGTGAACTTTTGGTAGTTTGTGTCTTTTCAGGTGTCCATTTCATGTAAGTTTATTAAGTTTTCCTACAACTTTATTGATAATTTTTCCTTATTATTCTTTTAGTGTCTGTAAGATATGAATATCACTTTTACCACCTGATATTTTTCTGAACATCCTGTTGCTATGCTCACAGAAGAGTTATCAATTTTAAAACTTTATTGTCATACATACATAAAGTGATTTTACAGCTCTAAATAGGTATTACTCATAAAGACTTACTTTAAAATAGTTATGTTATTTCTGTGCTGCCAATATTAATTCTTATAAGTCATTTAAACTGGACCTTGTTTCCTTATCTCTAAAAATGATTAGCTAGGTGAAACAGATTAAGATCATTCTAGCTCAAAGAGTTTAATTCCATAAATAAAAATATATTTGTATGTGTGGTTTTAACTTTATATATTTTTTTACATGTTTTCCCCCCTTTCCATAGCAAACATATCTCCCTGAAAGTATTTATTCAATGGAAGCAAATCTGTAAAACAAAATCAGGAAGAACTTAATTCTGCTGGTTTTTCACCTAATTCTGCTATTCTCTAGTAAGACTGCTTTTTAAACAGGTACCTAAAAATTTGAATTCTTAAAACACTTTTTAATGAGTGAAAAGCAGAGAAGTTTATCAGACATTTGCCCCAGCTATCTGCAGTAATTTGTAGTTTTCACTCATGCATATAACAAGTAAACCTTTATAATGAAATATCGCCAAAAGATTCTACATGCCCTGTTCTCTGCAACTGTATCCAAATTTGTTTTCCAAAAACAATAAGAAATGTGACATGGTCTTCTGAATTTTCCCAGGACACTTGCTTGTAACTCTATGAATTTTTTTTTTTAGACAATGAATTTTGCTTGTTTCTTTAGCACTTCTCTTTATCAAAATGCTTTATTCTATTATCTTTTTAAGTGTTAATTTACTAATTTCATTATTATTTTATTTATTAAACAGGGAACCAGAAATGACTACACATAAAGGGATTTATATTCTTGCCTAAACAAAAAAGATTGGGTCTTTCCCTCTCATTAATTCTGAGAGGCAATTTTCAAAACAACCACTCTAGTACGTTAAAATCCTATAGATTCAAAAGACCTATTTTCTGCAAAGAGCAACAGTACTATAATTAAAAAAAAAAATCACTGTTTTGGGCAACAATTATAATTGTAAGCTACTTTTTCCAAGGCAGCAATAATTTCAGTTCTAAAGATTATCTAGAATGTATATGAGAATGGCATTGTTTTTTATTATCTAGGACCACGGAGCCCATGCATGAGTTTATCCATGATGTAAAAAGCTAACATCTTAAATGTGTATGTTTCTTCTGACATAAGCTATGCTTTCTAATCAGTTAATAAGATGGACTAAGAAGCATATAATTAGGAAGGGAGGATTCCTAATGAAATTTCTCTAGAATTTTTATTTCCAAGGCCACATTTAATTTTCACATTAATAAATAGTATCTCCTCAGCTGGCTAAAAAGGTAAAATCCAGGTATCTACTATTTATAAGAAACACCTAAGTTACAACACATAATTTGAAAACGAAGGAGGAAAGATATTCTAGGTAAATGGCAAGGACAAGGAAGCAGAGGTGGCAATGTTAAAAGCAGACTAGATAGAATTTAAGGTGAAGGGCTGACCAAGTGGCACATTGGTTAAGAGCTGGCCTGGGACGTCAGAGGGCCCCGGTTCGGATCCCACATATGAGGGGCCAGTGACACTGCCCTCTACAGCTAAGATGCTGAACAACAGCTCAACCTGGAGCTGGGCTGCTGTGAGTCATTGGCGGCAGTGTAGGCTGCAGCCCCTGTGGCAGTGGGTTGCCATGGGCTACCGTGTGTAGCCAGCAGCCACCGTTAGCGTCTGTCCAGAAGCCGGCGACTGATCTGCCTGGGGAAGAGCGCAATGATGGTGCCAACTTGGGCCAGTGACGCAACGTCCTCCACAACTAGACTGAAGAACAAAACGACAGCAACTTGTTGGTTCCCCTTCCCTCAATTCCCCAGCCCTGTTCCCATCTCCCAATTCCCCAATAAAAAAATCTTAGGGAAAAAAAAAAAGAATTTAAGGTGAATAGTAAAAAGAAAAAAAACAGCTTACTTTATATTGATAAAAGATCCAATCCATTTAAGTTAGTCCTTAGCCATTATCCATATCATACAAAATTGCATGAAAACACATGATAACTACTAGTAGTAAGACAGACAAAAACATCATTACGGTGGGAGGTTTTAAGCATTCCTAAGAATTTGACAAGTCAAGTATACAAAATATTAAGGACACAGAAAAAATTTTCAAAGCACAGACATGAACAAGCTTGTTGTACACTAGAAACAGAACATACGTTCTTTCCAAATTGCCACAGATTGTCTACAGAAACAGCCCATGTACAAGGTCACAACCAAATCTCAAAAAAATTCTAAAAAATAATCACACAGACTATACATTTTAATAATCACAAGACAATAAAACTAAGAAACTTATAACAAAGAAAACCAATTACTATCATCACTATCATTTAAATGTTTGAAACTATGTATTTTTAAAAAGTTTTAAGTTTTTCCTCTTCTGAAGAGAAACTTATTTGAATATGATGTCTTTCAACAAAGTTATGCTTAGGTACCATTACTCTATGAATACTAACCACAACAATTTATTTTAAAAAGGCTGAAAGCCTTAGATTGCTGGGAGTCTCAGAAAGATAAAGAAATAGATTAATTTTCTTGACTTGTGTTCAATAACTATCCAGTAGAAATGCTTATTTTTAGCCTTTTATTCATAGGGATATCAACTTTCACTTAAAATCTAAAAAAGACACAGGAGCAACATACAAGTTCAAAAAGAGGAGGAAAAAGCCACCAATAATAACTAAAACAAAGGTTTATATAACAGACACAGAAAGATAAAACCAAGAGAGGAAGACACATTTTAGAAAAACAAACTTCTTAGAGACCATTGTATTTTACCTGCTTTCCTCCCTTAACAATCCTAGCCTTATTCATAAGGGTATTTACTAGAGAACCAAGACCAACCCCATTCATCCACAAAATAAGTAAACTATTACAGGTATCCCCTGCTTTTCAAAACACTGCTTTACTCCACATGGCTTTTTAAAAACATCTACATTAACACTTGTTTTCTGCTAACTAAAAGAAATTCGAAGAGGGTTTTCGCTTTTACAAAAAAAAGGCGAAAAGCAAAAATAGCATATAGTGGCCCCGCCAAGGCCCTTCCCTGGAACCACACTCAGCATCTCAGCATCACGCTGCCAGAGCTTCGAACTGTGTGTGTGGGCATCTGTGCTTTATCTCCATTTATTTTGTGTATCCGTTATGAAAACATACCCTAAAGTAACAGAAAAGCCTAAGAGAGCTTATAGAGTGTTACTTATCTTTAGCATAAAACTAGGTGTACTTAAACAAATCTGGTGTGATTTGGTAGGTTATTTGGGGGTCTGGGAATACTCAAAAATTTTTCCATATAAATGAATGGCAATTGCTTCTTCGATTTCTGCCATTTCGGCTTAACAAAAGGTTTCATAGGAATGCTCTACTTTCTGATAGCAGGGAAACCTGTATTTTTCTAAATTTCAGTTTGTTATAAGAGTAAAGAGAAAAACTTGCACAAAAAGACATTGTACTCAAATATAAAAAATGAAAAACCATAGACTTCAGATAAAGTAAATCAAATAAATAGAAATTCCCAGGGCCGGCTGAGTGGCGCGATGGTTAAGAACTGGCTTGGGACGCCAGAGGGCCCCGGTTCGGATCCCACATATGAGGGCCAGTGACATTGCCCTCTACAGCTAAGATGCTGAACAACAGCTCAACCTGGAGTTGGGCTGCCGAGAGTCGCCTGCGATGGAGTAGGCTGCAGCCCCTGTGGCAGTGGGTTGCCATGGGCTACCGTGTGTAGCCAGCAGCCAGCGTGAGCGGCCAGCAGCCGCAGTGAGTGGCCGTCCAGAAGCCGGCGACTGATCTGCCTCGCCTGGGAAGAGCGCAATGATGGTGCCAACTTGGGCCAGTGAAGCAACATCCTCCACAACTAGACTGAAGAACAAAAGGACAGCAACTTGTCTGTTCCCCTTCCCCCAATTCCCCAGCGCTGTTCCCATCTCCCCAATTCCCCAATAAAAATTTTAAAAAAAAAAAAAAAAAGAAATTCCCAATTGGCAAGCATAATACTTGGTAATCTCTCGAGTGTCCAAGTACCCCAATTCAATTTCTCTGTATTACTGAGGTTACTCTGTGAAGTGGACAGATGGCCTTATAGTAACCAGCTCACATTGGACAGTGTTTTAGACATAGCTGCCTCAAAATTGATTTTATAACACATCCAGTAAGGCTCTTTACTGTAATGTGCCAACATGTTATGCAACAATCGCATCTCAATGACATCTACTTTACATTCAGACACTCGATCTCTATTAAAAATTATGAAATTTGGAAGAAAGAAAACCCTCAGGTACTCGCAGTGTTCAAGATGCTTTATATCTGAGTCATGGCCAGGGCAGCGACCCTGCCAGCAGTATAATAAAGAGGCATTACTTTTCCCTAGTCTGCAGGAACATCTGTAGTGCTGTCTCGATCACTCATTTGGCACACTGTTTTGAAGTAGTCAACTTTTCACGTGGATCTGATCTGAATGAATCCCCTTAAGGACAACAGAGACACCTTCTTATTGGGATCTCACAAGTAGGAGATGTTTCTTATATATTAATTGACTACTGTTAATTAACTGAGTAATATCACCAACATAGCCTTCCTTCAAAAACACCTTTGGAGCATGGCTGCCTGCTCTAAATTCTAGAGTGCCTATACTTTTGAATTTCCTGAAAATGTTCTGAAAAACTAAAATAAAGCAAACAAAAAGCAACAAAGGTCTATAAAAATAGCTAGATTTTTTTTTAGATAAGTGACATTAGATAAAATGAATTAATTTTCTTTGTATTTATCCTAATTCTAATCAAAGATCTTCAAACATCTAGGTTATTAGCAGAATTGGTTGGGAATTAACACTGTCTTAAGCTCCAGTCCCTGGATTGGAAAACAATAGCACCAACAGCATACCTTTACCACCTGTCCCCAAGCACTCTTCCCCTGAAATGTACACTCTCCTCAATCAGTGGTCACCCTTACACCTTCCAAAAGGTTCCCGTGACTCCTGGTCTTTAGCAACTCAATCCTATAATGATTCTCAAACTTTAGCATGCATCAGGACATCCTTAAAAACTTGTTAAAATGCAAATTGCTGGGCTCTTCCTGTGGAGTTTTTTTACTCAGGTTTACTGTGTTTGCATTTCCTGTAAGTTTTCAGGTGATGCTGATGCTCCTCATCCAGGGACCACACTTTGAGAAACGTTACTATCCTCAAATCCTCACCTGTTTGTTATATTTATGGTGCCTGATTAAGTCATTCGAATCAGTTATAAAGATGGTTTCTTCCCTTAGATGAAGCTTGGTTTCTTTACCTATTGTTCTAAATAGGTGTTGATCATGTGGCATGAATGGCAAACATCATCTTCAGGTGGAGCTTTTTGGCATGGTATCACATGTTTTTGGATAAACAAAGGGTGACTCAAACTTTTCCAACTCCAAAATGCCACACAACCATTTGGGGCAGATGACTACCTCCACAGGGAGGCACCAGACCAGTTAGTTAGACAGTATACATTACCCCAATTTAGATGTACACATTATTCTCTCCTCCAGAAAGGCTTCTTCCTCCCTCTTACCTGCTTAACTCCTCTCTTATCTTGTGGGTGACTATTGCAAGGAGGCCTTCCTTTTGTTCTTCCCAATGACCATGTCAAATGTTCCTCTTATGGGTTCTCATAGAGCCACTGAATTCCCTGCTTTGTAGTCCTTGTCATGGTGGCATTTTTTACATTTGCTTATGGAAATATTTTGTTAATATCTATTTTCCACACTGGACTGTAAGCTCCCTATAGACAGGGAATGTTTTTGGTTTTCATCATCTTTAGATTTTCAGTCCCTAGCACAGTATCAGGCATATAGAAGATGTTCAAATAAACGTAGACAAGATCTGACCTATGTTAGCTCTAGGAGAGGTAAGAGAAAGTGTTCCTCTATACTTTGCTTCTTTACCTATTTTTAGCTACCCAATACTCAAATTTAAAAAATAAAAAGCTTACCTTTCCTGAATAATTCTTGGAGACTTTCAGCACTTTGATTTAATACAGCCCATATTTCTTCCTCCTGCAGTGGTCCACCCCGAACCTCCAGGGCCTCAGCTAGTGACACGTGCATATTACCTAGGAAACAAAGGTAACAGATGGTCTACACATCAACAACTTGACTGCACTTGCAGTAGTGAAAGTTCTACATCAGCGATGAGAGACTATGAGTTCCCTGTCTACCTAATTTTTCAATATGGTCTCCAAACTAAATATAATCCTCATAGAGGGTAAAGGGATTAGAGGGAAAAAGCCTGAAAACAACTGCTTGCCCTAGCACAACAGGGTCAACCACAGAGACAGAGCTGCAGAATAGTGGTGCTGACTACTTCATGTGAGGAGGCAGAGACCTCAGGGTCCTGGGAGGCCAAAGTGCAGGTGATAAGGCCAAAGCAGCCAGACTATACTGACGGCCTGCAGATTACAGTTCCAGGTAATCCTATCCATCCAGGTAGAGACTAAGAGGGCCAGAGAGGAGACTCTACAGCCATAGTGGGAGCAGTTGGAAATAAGATGGAATACATCTCTTCTAGTCATTGATTGATTTGTGTATCTCCAATATATACTTTAACTATAAATTGTGCACTGAGTGGATTTAACTATTTCTAGACCCAGCTTTGCTCCTAAAGGGGTTGAGATCAGGCCTCCCCAGGATGTGCCACTTTGGCATGGGAATTATTTTGAGCTGATGACAAATGAGACTGAGGGCTCAAGAGAAACTTTAAAAGTCTCCCTTGAAGTATTTAAATTTGGGGTCTTGTCCATAATAAGAGTTATTGCTAGAGGTAACTTTTTTTTACCTATCTAGAGGGCAGGGCAAACACTGAATTACTGAACATCTGCTCTTCTCATCGTCCTTCAAATGACCTCCCCCCCCCCATGTGAAGCCTCAAGGTGCCTTACCTCATCCTTAGCTCAGAATGCCATGTATACCTCATTTTCCCTTTCTGTCTCTGAACCTCTCATGTATGTGGAATCTCTGACTCTCTCATGTATGTGGGGTTCTCATATGTATGTAATCAAATTTGATTAGTTTCTCATGTAGATTTAATTATTAGACCAGCCGAAAGAACCCTGAAGTGTAGAAGCAAGTTTCTTCCTCCACCGCACTGCCAACTTATCATTTGCCCCTGGGAAAGTCATTTTACTGTAACCCTCACTTTCCCATTTGTGACACAAGAATAATAATAATGCCATTTGTGGGTGAATATGACAAGGGAAGAGGTTATGCCTATAAACACGCTTTGTAATCTAAGACTCTACAGAAGTTGAATTAATAAAAATTTTAAAAGGTGCCTCTGTGGTTACATTTTTGTAGCGTCGATTTTTATAATGCCATTCAATTAACAAGATGATATACTCATAACATTTACGATTTTCTATGGGGCTTGATAAGCCTATTTTCATTTTGGAAGGGAGAAATGCAGCTAGTCAAAATCTCCTATATAGGGCCGGCTGAGTGGCGCGTTGGTTAGGAGTTGGCTTGGGACACCAGCTCTGAGAAGCAGGGCCCCGGTTGGGATCCCACATGAGGGCTAGTGATGCTGCGCCCTCTACAGCTAAGATGGTGAACAACAGCTCGACCTGGAGCTGGGCTGCTGTGAGTTGCCGGCGACAGCGTAGGCTGCAGCCCCTGCTGTAGTGGGCTGCCGTAAGCCGCTGTGAGCGGCCGTCCAATGGCAAGCGAGCGTCTGCCTCAGCCGGGAAGAGCACAAGGATAATACTAACATGGGCCAGTGAGCGACGTCCTCCACAACTAGACTGAAGAACAAAAGGAAAGCAACTTGACTGTTCCCCTCCCCTGATTCCCCAGTGCTGTTCCCCTCCCCCAATTCCTCAATAAAATATTAAAAAAAAGAATCTCCTATATAGATTTTCCTGAATTGATACGTCTTGAAAAGAAAATTGCTCTTCACAGTGACTACTGAGATTTCCACCCAGACCAAACCAATTTTAGCATAAAGTATAATGTATATATTAGGTATACATTATACCTAATGGTAGGCAGAAACAGGTGGGTTTGGAAAAGAAGCTAGAGGGAGTGGAAATGTTAAATATTATACTTACTTTCTGTGATTATATCTTTCATTACATTTTAAAATTAACCTATAAAAATACGTGTTTGTCAACTAACAAAAAAAGCTAATACTTCATTTTAATTTACATTTTAATTTATGATAACTTAACTCAGACTGAAAAAAGCAACTCCAGCTTCAAATTAGGCCTGCCTTTATCCTGCTATTTTCCTTTTCAAATGTTTACTATAGCCTTTTATGCTTAGAGTCTGACTTGAGGGGTGTCTACTTAAATGCACGATGTAGTAGTTAAAAGAAAGATATAAGCTATTGCTTTGAAAAACGAAGTTCTTATGTGGCTTGTATAAGAAGTTTGATTTTTGTATTCAGATCCCTCCCCTCCACTAAAACTCTTTGGGTTTTTCACATACTTTATTATATGATTAAAAAATATGTATCAAATTTAAATTTATTAAATAGAAGCTTCATTCCTTTCTAAGTGATATCTGAGTTATCTTCCAAATAAAATACTTTATTACTGTATTTTGCCCAAATCTGTGAGGGAAAAATAAGGATGCACATTATACAGGGATAGTAGTAATTCCGTATCTACATAAATGTTTTTCTTTTATTTGTGCTTATGAGTTAAAAGTGTTAACTCTAGAAATCAATAACAATATCCATCCATATGCAAAGTAATACCCTGGAATATAACTGGTTTTGTTGAACTTATGAAGAACTTGCAACAACACAGAGTTCTTGGTCTTCTATGATGCATAAATATCATAAATTTGTTACCGGTACATAAAATTTCTGGTACTTTGTATCTGTTCTTGTGTTTTGTAATTATTTGTTACATATAATTTCTTGTACTATAATGTTAAAAAAATGCTAAAATTCCTTTATAATACAAAAAAACAAGTGCCTAAATGTAAACAAATAAAAATTTGAATTAAAAAATTAAAATGATTTTTTTTCCTGAAAGTTTAGGCCAGAAACAGGGGTGTGCATTATATTGTACATGGCAGCGCATTACACGCATACATGGCAGAATACAGTAAATTGGAAGCTTCAATAGAGGCATCAAGATACTGTTAGCAATGAGATACCAGCATGACTTATGAGAAACACTATCCTTTTGCAAATTTCCAAAGTCATATGTCTGAGAACCAGTTAGGTAGCTCTAAAGACACAGGGTATAAAGGGTAGAGAGAAAATTGCATAAGGAGAGAATTGTGCTGATTTCTTGCTTCCCCAAAACAGGAGGGGTGTGGGAAGTGTCACTGTTTTACCTCAAGTCAGTGAAAGAGGCTTCAGTGAGACCCCTTTGAGTGCTTGACGTGTGTTCTCTGGAGTTAGGGGGGACACCACAGACTGTTGCCTGATACTTTAGGGGTCTGAAGGCTTTGGCTACCACTGAGCAGCATGCGGTGGGGAGGAGAGGGCACAGTGAGTCAGTGTGAGGCAGCATGCTGTATTGGGGGCTACTCTTCCAGTAACGGGCGTGTGGCAGGGGGTTACAGGGGACAAGAAGCGGGGTGACACAGAGGGTCAGCCTGGAGCTAATGAAATCCTAACCAAATGATAAAAAGGTCCCCAAAATTTATATTGTGGTAATGGTTGCACACCTCTGTGCTTATATACTAAAAACCATTGACGGTATATTTTAAAAGGGTGAATTTTATAATGTGTGAATTATATTTCAATAAAGCTGTTAAAAAAATTAAAATCCTACCGGGAATACCATTAGAAGTTCCCAGAGTGCCACCAGAAGTACAGGCTGGGGGGAGAGGGGGGTTGGGGGGTGGAAGAGGAGGAAGAATTAGGTATGGGCAAGTAAGAAGAAAAATGTTTTGAAGTGTCACAGGTGCTTTGGTTCCAGTGCAGGACTCTGAAGAGCCCACAAAAGTACACACAAGAGAAAGGGTCAGCCGTTAGCATATATCAAGTTCAAAAAAGTGAAGGAATTTTAAAACAGGAATCAGGCAAAAGTTGTTTGCCTCTTTACCTTTCTTCCTGCAGTTTAAATCCTGATGGGGTCAGATATAGCAACTTGGAAGTGGATGAAGAAGAGATTATTATTATTATCAAAGGGTAAGTAGAGAATTAGGGGCCTGAGTTTTTACCTAGAGGTGTAACAGTGAAATGCTCTTCTCTATGACTCTACCTTGAGTCCAACATGGCCTTAGGCTAATAGATCCTGCTACAGATATGCTAATTAACTAGAGGAATTCTGCTGAAGGCTTGAGTATTTTGCCAAAAAAAAAAAAAAAAGGCCCTGTCAGAAGGTGCCTCTCCAGAAGAGGTGGGGAAAGATGTACAAAATCTCTTATCAAAGATTTATAGGAGCCTCAGACTCCGATCACCAGGGGTCAGCAGGCGGAAAGGGGACAAAGAGATTTGGAGATTTTGTGCTTTTCCTTGGACTCCTGTCAGTGTCTAGCTGTCTACAGTCCTCACCCACCTCTCACCCACCCCTCCTCCCTTCCCTTGAGGTAAAAGATGCCTGAATTTGGGGCACTTTTAAGATGGATTTGTGGAAGCGGTAAGGACCCTCCCCCATCTTTTCAAGCTAGTGCCTTCTCGATCAATAAAAACCTTTATATCAAACTCTGATGTTTTGAATATTGGACTTTGACGCTTTGGGCACACAAGCCTTGAACTGGTAACAGGCAAGGGAAAGAGAGAACAAGAGAGAGAAAGAGAAAGAGAAAGAGAAAGAGAGAAAGAGAGAGAAAGAGAGAAAGAGAGAGAGAGAGAGAGAGAGAGCAAAATAAGTTGCTTTTGATTATACCTTATGTATTTATTATATTGTAAAGCAAATTATATATATATATACACACACACATACATGCACATGCACACACACACACACACTTGTATTATACACATATAGTTTTATATCTTAAGATACTGACTTTTACTTATTCTTAAAGAAATTGGTTTTTAAAACACAATTTTTTCTATAAGAAAATGAAACAGGTAAACTTTCAATACAACAATTTTTCATTGCTTGATTTTTCTATCTACAAAGTTTACAAATTAAATTTTATTAATTCTGTGAATTTTTATTAAAAAATTTTTTGTCCATTCAGTGAAGTATCTGTGCATTTGTGGTTGGAACTAGTTGGAACTCTGAAACACAGATGAAACATCCGTTTTTGTAAATCAATCCCATCTAGGTAACAGAATTGATTTGTTATTTTTAATTTATAGCTCTGCTAAAAAAGACATTTAAGATTTTAAAAAATTGCCTCACCCCTGTAATCACCTAATCTCAAGACTTAATGTAATGTTAAAGCAGCTTTCTAAAAATCAAACAAACAACAACAAAACTGTAGCTTATAAACTGTCTGCCATCACTACCTTTGGCAATTGCCTACCATTATCATCTCTCTGTTATTTTTATTCACCTTTACTATCTATAGCTCTCCAGATCATTAGCTCAGAAGAAAAGGGAGGACAAAGGAATGAAGAAAGAAATGCACGAGTGGAAGAAGGATGCAATAAAAATAAATAAATAAATAAATAAATAAATAAATAAAGGAAGTGGAGAAAAAAAGCTTGATGTCAACCAACAGATGAAGGAAAAAAATCTTAAGTTTATTATTTTGTTTCCTTTAGACACAGTTCTAGACAACTTGGGGTTGTCTAGATTACATAACTGGCATAATTTTACTATCAAAATGGTCCTGTTTTACAATAAACATAACCATATTATTCACTTTTGTTTCCTTGAAAGTTGTGGGCTACCTAATAACTAGACAGTTTTTGGAAAGACTTCCAAATAAGAAAAAAAATTATATTACATAACCAGAGCAATTATTATGTCTTTGGTTAACACAGGTATTATTGTCATGACCTTAAAACTGTGCCCACAGTTAGACAAAGCCACAAAGGGATTCTAACAGATGTCATTTTAATCCTAAAGGATTTGTGGCACTCACAGATAGAAAGCACAGAAGTGATTTGTACAGAAGGAAATAGTAAACAGATTAACTGAATCCAATCAAATGATACAACAACCTGTCTAGGGGTAGACTAATGAATCAGAAATGTTTACACTGATCCTAAGGAAATGGGGCCATAAAAGTACCGTGTTTCAAGAACAAAGCAACTATAAAATAGAATTCTTGTGTGGGCACTAGTTTGGGGCAAAGATCCACTCAGCACCCTGTCTGAGGACTTCTTTACTCAATAAGAAACCATAGGGAGTTGAGAAGGCAACCAGCAAAACTGTAAGCATTTTTTTGCCCAGAGAGATTCACAATTAAGTTTATAAAAGTTTAAGAGAAGCAAACCCATATAAAGTTTTTTAATTAAAGAATCTGTATTTAAAAAACAAAGAATCTGTATATTTCATATTTGGTATTTTAGCTGTTTATAATGTTGAAGAGAATAAGATCAGTTAGAATAACTGATCAATCTTGTGATTCCAATTTAAATAATATTAATTAAGAAAATGGGTTGAGATATTTTAAAATGTGTAATATGCCACTGGAATATATAAGAGAACTTAAGTGTTAACATATGTATATATTTTCATTCATTAGAAGATTTGTTTAAGTACTTGGGAAGGTTTTTGTCAGACTACTAAATACTTTAAAAATAGGTTTTAAATTATATAAGTGCAGTTTTACAATATTTAAGGGGGTTTAATTAACAAAGTTTGAAAATGGGAATATACTCAATCAAAAGTCCTCTTGAAAGTGACTTAAAATTTTCTACATCTACAAGGAAAATAAAACAATGAAATTTACTGTAACAGCTTAAGAACTAGGTTTAGAATTTTTCATTAAATAAAAATATTCATTTTAAAATAATTTTCAATTAAGACTTTTTGTGTATGATAACATTTTGGAGGCTTCTTTTTTTTAAAAGTTAGGAGAAAATCATTGTGATTCTGGAATAGACAAATTTTTCTTAGATATGACATCAAATGTGTGATCAATTAAAAAAAAGATAGAATGGGCTTCATCAAAATTAAAACCTCTGGTTTTTGAAAAGAACTGTCAAAAAATGACAAGACAAGCCACAAATTAAAGGAAAATATTTTCAGATCACATAACTGATAAAGGAATTGTATCCAGAATACATAACTCCGAAAACTCAATAATAGGAATAAAAACACATTTTTTTTTAAATGAACAAAAGATTTGAACAGACACTTCATCAAAGGAGACATACCAAGGGGAAAGGAGCGCATGAAAAGATGCTCAACATCATTAATCATTAGAGAAATGCAAATTAAAATAATAAGACACTGCTACATAGCAATCAGAATTGCTACAATGAAAAAAGGCTGACCATAGTAAGTGTTGACAAGGATGTGGTGGAACCAGGACTCGCATACATTGCTAGTGATAATGTAAAGTGAAACTCTTTGGGAAACTGTTAAGAGAGTTTCTTAAAAAGTTAAATATAAGCCTATAATATGACCTGGCCATTCTGCTACAAGGTATTTTCCCAATAGAAATTAAAGCACATAGCCATACAAATCCTTAACAAATGTTCATAGCAGCTTTATTTGTAACAGCCAAAAACAATAAACAAGCAAATGTCTATGAACAAGAGAATGGATAAACGAATTTTAGTATATTACCACAACGGAATACTAAGCAATAAAAAGGAATAAATGATCATTGATACATGCAAGCATATGGATCTCAAAATAATTATGCTGAGAAAAGGAAGGTAGATAAGAGTACAGGATTTATGATTACACTTGTACAAAATTATAGACTATGCAAGCTGATTTGCTGTGACAGAAAGCAGATCAGTTGCCTGAACACGGCAGTGCCCTATGAGAGGCATATCAGAGTGATGACAAAGGGGCATGAGAAAATGTTTGGGAATAATGGCTATGTTTGTTATCTTGATTATGATAATGGTTTCACTGTGCACACATATGTCAAAACTTATTAAATAGTATACTTTAAATAGTATAGTTTATTTTATGTCAATTATGCCTTAATAAAACTGTTAAGAGAAATAAAAACCAAAGCTGAAAGGGGATCAACTATATGGAAGGAGAACTGACTCTGGATGGTGAACACACAATGTGACATATAGAGGATGTATTCCAGAATTGTACACTTGAAACCGATGTAACTTTACTAACCATTGTCACCCCAATAAATTAAAAACAACAACAACAACAACAAAAAACACCCAAAAAACTAAAGCTAACCAAAGCCAGGAAAGCATTCCTTTTCTTTGTTCCATGAAGCTGTTTGGATTTTTTTTTCTTTTCCTTTTTCAGTTGTCAGAAGAAACCAATCCACAACTTCAGGCAGGTAATATATATATATATATAAAATTTGTTTTCTACAAGTTAACTTTTCTCATTTAAAACAAAAAGCTATAAAACTAAAGAAAGCAAAACCCATGGCTAAGATCTGAGATCTTCCCTCCTTAGACAGTCAAAACATTATCTAAGATGCCACGTAACTCATGTGTTTATCAAGTCAGAACTTGTGGATTGGTAACACAATAATTTTTTAAAAATTCATTATTCAACATAGCAAGCTCTTATTTTTCTCGACTTCTAATTTTCTAAAGAATTTAAAGTTGAAATGATAACTACAATTACAGGACAATTTAAATGAGGTGAAGTTATTTCTACCTTTTAACTTTTGATACAGAATGATCAACACAAAGACAGATGTGTACAAAGTAGAAATAATAAATGTGCTATCAGAGCTCTAGAAGACTAAAAGCTAATCTCTTTAGTAAAATATATACATTAACATTTCTTTCCATTAGGGGTAGGTATAGACCAGGTAGAAGAGAAAAAACATTATTGCCTAATACAGTTAGGAAAGACTAAGAAAGAATAGTGATTTTAAGGAAAAAAGGAGAAAATTTGATGTTGCCTCAAGGTAGAAAACAGCATGTGTCTAAACATTTTTATTGAAGTTGGAGCAATGCTTAATATTTGTCAACTTTTCCATTGTACTTTCCCAGGGAGAGAAATGAAACTAAAACAAACACAAGTCTAAATTGCCTTTCTGGGTCTCTGGCTCATGTCAACTACTTATCTAAATAGAAATCATATACGCCTGCTCCCTGCTTTCAAAGGACAGCTTCAAAAAACCAGAAGAAAAACCCTGGAATTCTTCAATCCCTCTCTGTAGCACTTACACTTAGGAAGAAAGTAAAACTCCCAATTTCACATTTGCTATATTTTTCTTCAGAAAACAATGTAATGGTAGAATCTGGGTTTTTTAGTATTGTCTGTCTACATCACTCCTCCTCCATACCCACTGACTTTTGTTAAGATCATTGTTGCAGGAAACAAGAAATATAGACTTAAAATATCTCAGAGGGGGCAGCCACTAACGGAAGCAAATAATATGTAAAGCACAAAAGACTGAGCAGAAAAATTCATATTTGTCCTCTGTATTATAGTAAAAAAATTACAGTGATAGGCAGAATTCCGAGATTGCCCTCAAGATCCCTTTGATGTTGCGAACTGCCAGTGGAGAGGGTCACAGGGCAAGGATGTTATGGTAGCATGATAGTAGCACTGATGAGCTGAGAGCACACCCCAGCTGACAGCAAGAAAATGGGAACTTCAGATCTACAGATGCAAGGAACTGAATCTTGCCAACACCAGTGAGTTTAGAGAAAGACCATAAGGCTTAGATGAGATTTCAGCTCTGACACACGGCTTGATTTCAGCCTGGTACAAACCTAACCAGATGATCTTGTTAACATGTACCTGGACTCCTGACCCACAGGAACTGTAAGATAATAAATTAGTGTGATTTTAAGCTACAAACTTTGTGATACTTTATTACATAGCAATAGAAACTGAAAACAACCAAAGTATAGATTTGGAAGAAAATAAAGTACGTAAACCCCTTTATTATACTTCTACTCTTAGGTTTTCCGGATAACACTTTCAGGCTATTAAAAATGATCTCCTAAGGTTGGGAACATTCTGGGTAAATTGTCTTTGTAGACCTCAAGACTCTTACAAACCCATCACTTCATGTTTTAATCAATAGAGGCATTTGCACTGAGGTGTTGTTCATCATATTCTCTTTGGGATGCACAGTTAGATCGTCTAGAAAGTTTGACCAAAACCTACACCACTCCAAAGTAAAGTAACTAACATAAGCAAGACAAACAGTGACAGCCTTTTAAAGAGGTTCCTTTTAGTTTTCTGATTTTCCACCATTTAATATTCTCAAGATCAGGTAATATTTCTGATGATCTAACTAATAAGCATGAAGCCAGCTACTAGAGGTATTAGAAGGCAGCAGAAAACAAACACTATCTACTCAGTGAATACTAGAAGTTAAATATTAAAGGGGAAAGTTAAATCTGTCTTCTCTTGTTCTTTCTTACAAATCTACTAAATCTAAAAAGTTTAGGGCAAATTTTGGGTAAAAAAAAAAGTAGCAGGTTTCATTTATATTAATGTGGTGCAAAATCAACTTTGATTCCACAGAAAATAAGAACAGTAAGCCCAAATAAGTTCACAAACGATAGGTGAAGCATAATAAATCTGGGCATAGTCCAGTCATTGCAACAATAGTTCCAACTTAATAACTGGAGACAGTCAAATAGTTCTACTCAAATTGCTCTATTCTAAAAGTGATTTTGGTATTACCAATTTGCACTTTGAAATACTTTATACATTTCAATTTTTAAGATATCTAATTTTTGTATCTAAGCAGTGACACACGGTATATTAATATTGAATAATATTGTTCATTATGCCACATTCACATTATTCCACATAATTGTGACAACTAGATTATTGCTTATAATTTAAATGATAACTTGCAAGTACTAACAAATTTAATCTCAAACCAAACCATGTGGCTTGGGCTGCCCCCTTATTTTGTGGCAATCTAACTAACTCTACAAAGATATCTGTCTCAAGATATAGTTTTTATACCTACCATTTTCATTTTAATTAACTACATGGCACTCTTGTTCCACTGCCATAAAAATGAATGACGAAGATGTAAAAATACTGGAGCTCTTTTTACATGAGAAGATACAGAAATTCTGGCTTACAGATAAGTAATGACAAAATCATTTTGGATACTTACTGCAATTTAATAGTAATGTATTAGAGATTAAAAACTGGAATAATGTACTCTACAATTCAACTGTCAAATTATGACTATAATTTCTGATTATATCACATCATCTCCTTTAACTCTAATCAATGTCATTCAAGTCAAAATTAATTTTTAGTTATATAATCTCCATCTCATTCTCATAAGGCGTGTGTTCTCTAGATCCAGTTTCTATATGAGAATTCATCTGCTGCCAAGATTTTATCTAATCACCTTAGAGCAGATTATTCCTAACTCTACTCCAGCTTTGAGATAACCTTGTTTCAAATTCTAGATTTTCAATTTTAACTATGTACTGTACATTTTTGCCTGGATAGATATTGTCCTCTTATATCATATTCATGAAATCTAAAAAAAACAATCTTTTTCTCCAAATGAACCTCTCTCACAATTCCAGATTAACAGGACCCCATTCCTCTAACTACCAGGCTCAGTATCTCTTCTTTCACTTCTTCTCCCCCCATATCTCCCCCCGCCCCCCGCAGCTTAGTCTTGTCAGTTACCAAGAACGGTAACTTATTCTTAATCTCTTCTCAATCTACCTTTCAATGTTCACTGCCTCTACCATCCATTTCCCCCTTCATTTTGTATATATACATATTTTTGAGATTCTTTTTTTTAAGATTTTTTTATTGAGGAATTGGGGGGATGGGAACAGTGCTGGGGAATTGAGGGAAGGGGAATGGACAAGTTGCTGTCGTTTTGTTCTTCAGTCTAGTTGTGGAGGATGTTGCTTCACTGGCCCAAGCTGGCACCATCATTGCGCTCTTCCCGGGCAAGGCAG